>NC_057803.1:17937109-18195198 GCF_018294505.1 Triticum aestivum
AGTGTGCTAGGCTCAGACTAGAGAAGAAACGGGGAACACACAAACCCCGAGAAAGCGTTACTGGAAATCTCGACCCAAAAAAGGACGTTTAGTAATTCTAAAAGGGACTACATGATGACAGACAAAAGTTTTGGCAGTTAAAGTTTGAGATTCAATGTTGCCATAGATCCGTTTGGTCATCAGGTGTTACGAGCCACACCCATGATAGCTAGAATAGTGTGCTAGGCTCAGACTAGAGAAGAAACAGGGAACACACAAACCCCGAGAAAGCATTCCTGGAAATATCGGCCCAAAAAAGGACGTTTAGTAATTCTGAAAGGGACTACATGATGAAAAACAAAAGTTTTGACAGTGGAAGTTTGAGATTCAATGTTGCCGTAGATCCGTGATCTATGAGTATCCTGTGATACGGGAGCATGGATGCTCCCATGATACGGGCTTCTGGGCCATCGAATCTCAGATCCAATGGCGTATGAGAAGCTACTATGGTTTCTGTACTTGTGCGCATTTTTCAGATTCTACGATGACTTTTTTGTAAAAATGTTCGTCATCTCACAGGAGCTATTGGATTTGAGATCCAACGGCCGAGGTCGCACGGGAGCACCTAAGCTTAGGCGCTCCCGGAGCACCAGATATTTTCCCTGTGATACTATGCTATCATCATGGGGAGAGCGCTCTTCACACTGCAATACTTCCTCTTCTCCGTTAACTGAGCTGGAAGTTGCTGAAAGCAAGGTGCCCATGCATCAGTGGAGGTTGCTTCACCACCTCCCTGCCCTTCGTAAATTAACAATCACTGATTGCAGTGATCTGACCACCTCACCTGAGATCATCCACAGCCTCTCTTCCCTTAGAGCGTTGTGCTTTGTATTATTGTCGCAAGCAGAACTACTGAGTGGGTTGGTTGAACTGACATCTCTGCAGGAACTAACACTGTATCGGTGTACAACCATTTCAGTACCAGAGTGGTTAGGGGAATTAACCTCTCTCAAGCGTTTTGTGATAGGGCGCTGCCAGGGGATCAGGTCTTTGCCCGACAGCATACAAGTGACAAAGCTTGAATATTTACAAATTGGCGACGAATGCCCTACATTGGTGAAGTGGTGTAAATCAGAGAAGAACAAGATGAAGCTCGCTCACATCAAAAAAGTGGTATGCGCTTGCCGAGCTAGATGTTGTTTATTGCTTTTATTCTCTCACTGACATTATGTGAATACTCTTTCTTTATCTACAAACACATATACTCTAGCTAATCATGCCAAGTGGCGAATACAAAAAGTATTTTTTTATATGATGCCTAATGTGTCAAGATTACCGAGTAAAAAGTAAAATATGCAACGCTTGCACTAATCATTGTCTTTAAGTAGAAAATAATTCTGGTTGTAGTTGTACTATAACATGGACAGTGCTATACATGTTGTGTTGTTCTGATTATACTGTTTCTGTTGTTCAGAACTTCCTATTCGACTCAGATGAAGAAGACATAGCCGATGAATTAGACGAAGAAGTGATAGCGGAGACCATTGAGGAGACAGCCAACAACCTAGATACTGCAAGCGGATCAAGGAACATTGAGGAGACCATTGAGCTGGCCAACGCAAGAGGTGCCATCGACAATTCAGTAGCTGTCATTCATGGCACTGTGAATGATGAGGTGCGCCAACGATTCAGGATGTGCTGTTGTATAGTGCTGTGATGAACATGCCTAGCTTCTTCAAAGCCGAAAAAGGGTTTTCCCCCGCTTTATATTATAAAGCCAACGACCAAGCATCCAACATAAGAGTACAGGGACCGATCAAGTCAACAAGTCATGCTGGGGGCACAGCGGAACAAGCCCCAAAGAAGAAGAAGAAGACAAAAAGGAAAGCTAATCCGGCTCGGGTGGGGGTGGCGGTGGAGGTGGCACTGGCGAGAGGGCAGCTGCCGAAGATCGAAGGCCTGCGTTGATGTTGTCAAGGATTTCCCGATCGCGCCGCTTGCTAAGCGGTCTCCAGAGCTGTAAGAGGCCACACATTTTAAACATAGCGTCAGTCGCACAGTTGGGGATCACACGCTCAATGAAAAGCTTATTGCGGGAGCACCACAGGGTCCAAGCAAGGGACCCCAAAGCCAGGGAGGCTAAATGCCTCCCCAAACAAGTCCGGGAGGTTATCGTGGCACCAGTTGCCACCCACGACCTCCCGGAAGCAACCCCATAGGAATTGAGCTGCAGGGCAGCGGAAGAAAATGTGGTTGCAATATTCCGGGACCAAACAGAGGGGTCAAAGGCCATCCCCAGGGCCATTCGCTTGCGGACCTCCGTGCCCGAGGGTAATCGGCCTCGAACCCACTGCCAAAGGAAGATGCGGATCTTCAGGGGAAGTTTGATTTCCCAAAGAACGGATAATTCTGCCTGTCTCGGAGTGGGTATAATTGCCTGATAAAGGGACCTAGTTGAGAAGCGGCCATTCGGCTCAAGATGCCAAGATAGCGTGTCTGGATCGGGAGAAGGAGAGCAGAGTGCAATACATGCGACTAGCTCGTCCCATTGTTCGCGTTCCGCCACCCCAAAGGTACGGCGGAAGGTAACGACCCCCAAGTCTACTAGGGCAACCGCAACCGATAAGAGTGGGCGGGTGCAGATCGAGAATAATGAAGGGAAGCGCATCGCAAATGAGCGGGGCCCTGCCCATCGATCTAGCCAAAAGAGGGTGCCAGCGCCGGACCCTACAGAGATCGCGGTCCCAATGCGTAGCACAGGCATCAGACGGATCACCGACTGCCAGAACTAGAGGCAAAGGCCAAAGGTTGACCACGAAGGTACTTAGTGCGAATAATCTCCAGCCAAAGGCCGCCCTCCTCAGTCTGGTTCCGCCAGAGCCATTTCGAGAGGAGGGCGATATTCATCCGCTTGGATGAGATGACCCCAAGACCACCCTGGTCCTTAGGCTTACAGATTCCAGACCACTTCACCATGTGGTATTTCTGTTTATTATTCTCACCGGCCCAGAAAAACCGGGAGAGAATTTTGGTTATCTCCTGATGGAGGGATTCATGTAAATTATAGAATCCCATGAGATACATCAGGAGGCTAATAAGGGAGGAGTTCATCAGAATCACTCTAGCGGCCTTGGATAGCCATCTCCCTTGCCAAGGCTCCATCCGTGGTTGGAGCCTGGCAACTATAGGGCGGAAATCTTTCTCTAGTAGACGGTTATCACTAACCGGCAAGCCCAGGTAAGTAGTCGGAAATGACCCCAACCGACAGTTCAAGCGGTTGGCAATGTGCTGGGCTTCCGACGGGGAATACCCGAGCACCATGACCTCACTTTTGGCAAAGTTGATCGTGAGGCCCGACATCTCCTGAAAACAGAGGAGAAATTTGAGGTTCTGGATATCCTCATCCGAACCCTCCACCATCATAATGGTGTCGTCAGCATATTGGAGATGGGTCAGGCCTCCATTGGCCACAAGGTGGGGGCAAATCCCCCTGATGTGGCCTGCCTGCCTTGCCAAGTCAAGAATCGAGGCTAACGCATCAACCACAAGGTTGAAAAGGAAGGGGGAAATTGGGTCCCCTTGCCGGACGCCTTGTCCCGTAGTGAAATAGGGACCAATTTCCCCATTGTTATTAACGGCAGTACGACCGCTCGTCACAAGCTGCATCACCCGAGCCACCCAATGGGGCTCGAAGCTGCGTTTAAGCAATACTTCCCGAAGGAAGGACCAATGGACGGTGTCATATGCTTTGTGAAAGTTGATCTTGAAGAACACCGCACGAAGGTGTTTGGTCTTGACCTCATGGATGATTTCATGGAGGACAAGGACCCCGTCAAGAATACATCTACCTTTCGTGAAGGCCGATTGGTTCGGGTGGTGAATCCGAGGAGCAATCAGGGCCGCCCTAGTGGCGTACCCTTTTGCCAGAATCCGAAATATCACATTAAGGACGGTGATGGGGCGGTACTGCCTAATGTCGGCAGCTCCGGGGACTTCAGGAATCAGGGAGATGATCCCATAGTTGAGACGAGACATGTCCAATGTCCCCCTGGCGAAGTCCCGGAATAAGTCCAGAATGATCTCCTTGACCATCGGCCAGAAGGCCTGGAAAAAACGGACTGGAAGCCCATTGGGGCCTGGGGCCGAGGCCGGGTTCATCGATTTGACGAACGCTTCCACCTCCGCGGCATCAAATGGGGCCATCAACGCCGCATTCTCCGCCGGGGAAACTAGTTGGTCATGTGACCAAATATGGTCGGCCAGAGCGACACCACCCCTGGCATGGCCCATGAATAACGACTTATAAAAGTCATCCACCAAGGCGCGAATCGCTGGTGGATCCTGATAAAGGCGGCCGCCCTCCCATAAAAGGGGGATGGAGCAATGTCTCCTGCAGCCATTGGCGATCGCCAGGAAGTAAGCTGTATTGGCATCACCAAACAATACCCATTTTATAGATCCGCGTTGGCGCCAAAATTCTTCCTCCTTGGAGTAGATCTCCATGAGGGAGTCTTCCAGGTTGTATCTATATGCCCATTCCTCGGCGGAGATCCCTGAGGTATCAGCGCGCAGGTCCAGTGCGCGGATTTCTTCGAGAAGGGTAGCCTTTTGGACCCGAAGGTCCCTCCCAACATTGGCACCCCATCCCTTCATGAGTTGCCTAGAGCGCTTGGATAGGTGATGCCACTCATCAAGGAGCGACATCGCCCTATGGGGTTCCAATAAATCCGAGGCCCAGTGGGCCCGGACGGCGGCCATGAAGCCCGGTTGCCGAAGCCAAAATGTTTCGAAACGAAACCGCGGTGGGGTGCGAGGCCTTTCATCACGAGAGGACAAGAGAAGGGGTACATGGTCCGACCCGATGCACGTAATGGCCTGGAGAGAGGCTAGGGGGAACCGCAACTCCCAGTCGGGGGAGACAAATACCCGATCAAGCACATTAAGGGTTGGGCTAACCTGTCTATTGGTCCAGGTGTATCTCGCCCCAACCCTATCTAACTTGAGCAGTCCTAAGTCCGCTACCCAGTCGTTGAATCGACGGATTTCCGCGAAGTCAACCCTTGCGTTGCTCTTCTCCTCCGCTGAGCAAAGGAGGTTGAAATCTCCGCCAACCACAACCGGAAGCGTCGCGGAGGCGATCTTGGTGTGTAGTTCGTCCAGGAAGGCAGCCGACCTACTATGATCGGCAGGGCCATATACCACAATAACCTCCCATTTGAAGTTAACATCACGCTCCCACAGTTCCATACTAACAAAGTGGGATCCACGATCCATGGATCCCACCTCGAAGGTGGCATCCTTCACACCTAGAAGGATCCCACCGGAGTGTCCGGCCACTCCACTAGATGGCAACCAATGCCAGGCAAATAAGTGACGGCTCAAGCGCTCAAGCTCGGCCAAAGAGAAATCCAGCCGCATCGTTTCCTGAATTGCAACCACATCCATAGACTCGTCGCGCATGTAATCAATCAGTTGCCTATGGCGGCCATCATGGCCGAAACCCCGTAGGTTCCAGAATAACACACGCATAACTACTCGCAAACAGGGTCCTCCCGGGACCCTACTGTGGAGTTGGCCCTCAGGGCACGGCGTAACTGAGCAGTCCGCGAATGGGTCCTGCCACGGACCTCCTCGGGGGCTAAGTCCCGAGTCGACGAACTATGCGTCGGGCGCGGAGTCGGGGGTGCTGCTTGATCGGCCGCAGCCGCCGCACGAGCCCGAGCTGCCGCGAGCTGCCCCTCCAAGACCTCCTTGGCCTGAAGGGAGGCAATCTGTTCTAAGGGGGGCCTTTCTCCCCTCGGAAAACTATGGCGGAATCTGCTGCGACTTTCGCTAAGTGACCCAACGGAATGCCCGCAAGGGCCAAAAAGGAAGTATCCTCAAACATCACATCCTTATTGCAGAAAAGATCCGATGGAGGGTGGGAAGACGGAACTGCATCAAGGTTCCGCGCCGCGGCACGACGGGAAGCCTTCTCCACAGCAGTAGGAGACGCACCCACCCAGGGGGTCGCCGACCCGAGCCGCGCACTTTTTCGAGCCGACGTCGCTGGAGTGGAAGTCGACTGTGGGCGCCGCTTGGCCGCGGGAGGGCGGGGAGAGGCAGCCCGCACCGAGGGACCCGAGGCCGGCACCGGTCCGGAGGGGTCGGGCAAGGTCGGGGCACGATGAGGATGGCACCGGAAGGTTCCTGGGGCGGGGCAGGAGAGGAGGGACGGGGCGAAGATGCCGGGACCACCTCCATGCCCATGCTGCTCGTGTCGCTGACGCCACCATCAGACGAGGAAACCTGCGCCTCCATGAAGCTTGGGATGATGACACCAAGAGGTAAGGTAGCCGCCTCATCAAGCATAGCCGCGATTGCCGCGATGTCCTCCTCCCCCTCACCCGAAGCATCCGCAGGGAGGACCGGGGTGATGGTCTTGGTGCGGGCCGGGGGGACCACCGCACCAGTCTGGGGCGAGGCCCCACGGTCCTCCTCGGAGTCCTCATCCGAGCGCTCCGGCGCCGGGGAACGGCTCCGGGAGCGGTGGCGCGGATCGCGCCCAGAAGGGGGGCCGCCATCACCCTCACAGCTCGGATCGGCCTCCGGGTCGGAGCCATCCACGGGGTCCACAGGGGAAGCGGACAACGCCTCTTTGACGGAGATGCGGAGATCGTAACCAGCATCGTTGAAGAACATCCTAAAGGTCATCTAGAGCTTGGATGGGTCCGGGGATTTGAGCTGGACACGCACGGCTGGCCCCTTGAGCAGCGAGAGAGGATCAATCGACACAATCTTGCCCAAGAGCCGGTACATGCCCCTGATAGCCCCGTCCACACGAGCGATGGGAGGAAGCCCACGAATCTGAGCCCACACGGTGGAGAGGGAGGCCACGGCAAGGGGATCCACTAATGGCACCGAAATGTGCACCTTCAGTTGATGAAGTGCTAGGGTCAACTCCGCACTGTGAGTGCCGTAGCCGAGGCTGACAGGATCAGGGAAGACAGCGGTGAACTCCCGATCAGAGATGGGAGCCACCTCCCAGTCCCAATCCGGCTTGAACAAGTGGCGAAGCTCTTCATCAATGATCCCCGGGGACGCCGCCTTACCATCAAGGACGGAGATGAGAGCAGTCAGGGAGGAGGAAGCTGCCGGCACTAGGATATCCATCTGGAAGAAGCCCAAATCATCAAGTGCGTAGCCAAAGAGGCCAAGGACCCCCGTTGACGGATGGTCAGGATAGAGCGCGGCGGGGTAGTCAGCGCGCTTGCACTTGAAGCAAGCGGGCGGCCGAGTGCAGTCGACCTAGCAGTGCCCCTCCACCCCACAGTTGAAGCACGTCACCGCCGGGGCCGGTGGATGGGGAGTTCCCACCATAGGAACAGTGGGGAGGGGGTTGGAGATGGAGGATGCCGGGGTGGATGTGGCTGCGGCTTGCTGATTCGCGGCGCGTTTCTTCTTCTTCTTTGCAAAGGCACCACGACCATTGCGGTTGTTGGGACCAGAGGGCAGAAATTGCGCCTGACGACGCGGGGGGTCGTAGCACCGTGGGGGGATGCCTCAGAGCGGCCGGAACGAGCTGGAGAGCGGGAATGGCGAGGCGGAGACCAACGGTCCTGGTCGCGGTCGCGATCGCGCCACTGCTCCGGCGAGCGGTCCCGCGGGTCAGGACCGTGCCACCCCCCATCAGACGCGGACGCCGCCCCCTTTCCCTTGAGCATCGAGTCGCGCAGCTCGGCCTCCCGGCGAGCCCCATCCGGTGAGGGACAGTGCGAGGCTTGGGCCGCCCCACCATCGCGGCCATCGGCATGCCGCTTGGGCCAAGGGGCGCCATCACCTTGCTCGCGAGCCATGGCGGAGGGGACCTGAGAGGGCGTGCGGGAGGGCGGGGAGGGAGGAGACGGCGGCGGAGATGGGATCAGGGTGGGGAGGGGAGAAGATGGGTCGAGCCCTAGCGAGAGGGCAGGGGCAAGCTCTAAGAGCGGCCCGACCGCATGGGCCAGGGGGAGAGGCAGTCCAGCAAGGGCAGGCCGAGCGGCAGAGGCCCGGGACGGCCCAGGATCCCCGCCTCCCCCACAGGCCCAGCGAGCGGGCCATAGGAAGGCCGAGCCCGCGACATCGACGGCCCAGCCCACAACCCGACCGAGGAAGGCAAGGGAATAGGGTTCCCCCCTGGGAAACCAGGGCGCCGCCGGCGGTGGGGCATCGCCCGCTGGAGTCGCCGATGGCCGGAAAGGCCAAAACTTGCGGCCGCAAGGGACAACCCTAGTCGAGGTCGCACCAGTCAAGCCACCCGCAACCGACATCGGAGGGGGCGAAGAGACGACCGCCGAGGAGGTGCGCCATGAAAACGCCGCCCATCCCAACTCAGATCGACCGGCCGTCACCTTGCTCACGAGCCATGGCGGAGGGGACCTGAGAGGGCGTGCGGGAGGGCGGGGAGGGAGGAGACGGCGGCGGAGATGGGATCGGGGTGGGGAGGGGAGAAGATGGGTCGAGCCCTAGCGAGAGGGCAGGGGCAAGCTCTAAGAGCGGCCCGACCGCATGGGCCAGGGGGAGAGGCAGTCCAGCAAGGGCAGGCCGAGCGGCAGAGGCCCGGGACGGCCCAGGATCCCCGCCTCCCCCACAGGCCCAGAGAGCGGGCCATAGGAAGGCCGAGCCCACGACATCGACGGCCCACCTAGGCCCAGCCCACAACCCGACCGAGGAAGGCGAGGGAATAGGGTTTCCCCCCTGGGAAACCAGGGCGCCGCCGGCGGTGGGGCATCGCCCGCTGGAGTCGCCGATGGCCGGAAAGGCCAAAACTTGCGGCCGCGAGGGACAACCCTAGTCGAGGTCGCACCAGTCAAGCCACCCGCAACCGACATCGGAGGGGGCGAAGAGACGACCGCCGAGGAGGTGCGCCATGAAAACGCCGCCCGTCCCAACTCAGATCGACCGGCCACCCCCCAAGCTCGCGCTCGGGCCCCTCGGTCACGATGACCAGCTGGACGGCCAGCGCCATGTGGTGGAGGGGAAGGTGGTGCATGGTGGACCTCCGGCCGCACCCGCAAAGGTAGAGGGAGGGGAAGGGGAGGGGAAGGAACCAGGGCAGAGATGGACTCGGCGGCCGCCACCGCCGCCGCCAACCGGTCACCGAAGCAGCGAGGAGGCTGTGGCAGCCCAGCGCAACCGCGTCGGCGTCCAATCGGTCCTCCTCCGCCGCCAAGTCGGCCCAACTGCAAGCGCGCGTCGCTGCAGAGGCGGACGGGGGCAGAGCAAGGGAGGGCGAGGGGCGAGGAGACAGGGGGAGGGCGACCACACCGGCCAGGCGTGGAGCGCCAGCAGGAACAGCAGGAGAGGGGGCGGGGGAGAGGCGGCGGAGGCCGGCGTCATCCCCGGCGTCGTCCGGCTTCTTCAAAGAGGAAGCTCGTCTTGTCTGATGGACAAGAATGCCTAGCTGGGGCTCTGCATATTGTCCAATCTTGCAGTCTCAGGTGGTTTTCATGTCGTAGTGAACTAGTGATACTTCTAATCTGTGATTTCTTTCTTGTTTATTCACGTGTTGACTTGTAACCATTTGCCATTTCCCTAATTAATGATTGTTTAGGTACATGGATTATTAATACTCCCTCCGTCTAGGTTTATAGGACGTGCATGTGTGCGAGAGCGGAAACGTCTTACCTCAATGTGAGGCGACGTGTTACATGTTATAGGCAGGGGCGCAGGATCCCTGATAGCGCATACATGCGGTTGGAGAGAATCGGGAGTACAACTTGGAGAGGAAGAATAGAAGAGATTAGGCTAAGCTAGTTACAAGAGATAAGAGATAACAAGCCAGCCTAACAATCTCTATACGTATCTACGTTGATCTCCACGAGAATACATGAGTCCTGCACATATACGCCTTGTTTGACACCCTCCCTTAATCACAACTTCATTAAGTTGAGATTATGCTTAAAGTCTTCAAAACTTCTTACGGACAGGGCTTTTGTAAACCCATCTGCCACTTGATCCTGTGAATGGATAAAGCGAATGTCCAAGAGTTTACCAGCCACTCTTTCTCTGACAAAATGAAAATCTATCTCGATGTGTTTTGTTCTGGCATGAAACACTGGATTTGCAGACAGATAGGTGGCACCAAGGTTATCACACCATAAGCATGGAGCCTGAGAGCTTTTCACACCCAACTCCTTTAAGATAGACTGTACCCATATGATTTCTGCCGTTGCATTGGCCAAAGCCTTGTATTCTGCTTCAGTACTAGACCTGGAGACTGTAGCCTGTTTTCTGGCACACCATGATATGAGATTGGGTCTAAAAAATACTGCAAAGCCACCAGTTGAGTGTCTTTCATCCAAGCATCCTGCCCAATCTGAGTCAGAAAAAGCACTGACAAGAGTAGAAGGTGACTTGCTGAAATTTAGTCCAATATTCAGAGTATATTTGACATATCTGACAATGCGCTTGGCAGCAGTCATGTGAACTGTAGTGGGTGCATGCAGAAACTAACATACTTTGTTAACAACAAAGGAGATGTCTGGCCTGGTCAATGTTAAGTACTAAAGTGCACCTACAAGACTTCTGTATTTTGTACTGTCCTCTGGACTTAGGAGTGTTCCCACTGTAAGAGATAATTTTTCTGTACTAGAGAGAGGAGTGGGTGTGGGTTTACAACCTTGCAAGCCTACCTTCCTTACCAAATCTGTGGCATATTTTTCCTGAGAGAGAAGTAACCCATCCTTGTGCTGCTTCACCTCAATTCCTAGGAAGTAATGTAATTCTCCTAGATCCTTGAGAGAAAATTCTGCACCCAAATCCTTCAAAAGTCCTGATATTGCTTCATCAGATGAGCTTGTGACAATAATATCATCCACATATATAAGGACAAACATGGAGGTGTTGAACTTGTTATAAATGAACAAGGAGGTGTCAGATTTGGAAGGGACAAAACCAAGCGTTTGCATCTTTTTACTGAGACGGGAATACCATGCCCTTGGAGCTTGTTTCAGTCCATATAATGCTTTATCCAACTTGCACACATGAGAAGGTGTATGTTTGTTTTCAACCCCAGGAGGTTGCTTCATGTACACTTCCTCTTCCAGAACACCATGGAGGAACATGTTCTGTACATCTAGCTGGCGAAGGCTCCATCCCTTGGAAACAGCAATGGACAACACAAGACGAATGGTAGTAGCTTTTAAAACTAGACTAAAGGTGTCTTCATAGTCTATGCCATACCGTTGTTTGAAGCCCTTCGCAGCGAGTCTAGCCTTATAATGATCAATGGTTCCATCAGACTTTCTCTTAATTCTGAATACCCACTTGCAGTCAATGAGGTTTTTACCTTGCTGTGGAGGAATCAAATGCCATGTTTTGTTTCTTTCAAGAGCCTTATATTCTTCAAGCATTGCCTTTTTCCACTTTTCATCAGTGAGAGCTTCTTCAATTGTGTTGGGCTCACCTGGTTCACCTGTGGAACAGACTAGGCCATATTTTATTAGATTCTTATAATTTTTTGGTTGAAGTACCCCTTGTTGTAGCCTTGTGCGGCGTGGTGGTGATGCAGCAGGATCCGCAGTCGTAGAGGATCCCGCAGGAGACAAGTCAGTGGCAGAACCCGAGGAGGATCCGCCTGCCGCTACCAGTTCGAGACTAACAGGATCTTCTGTGGCGGCGACTGGAGACGATGGTGAGGAGGGAGCCACAGAAGATCCAGGGCAGCCACTCGGCTCATCATGAGCCCGTGATGGTGCGGGCCCATCAGAATCAGAGGCTGGCCCCGCGTCCGCCCGACGCATGACGGCGCGCCGCTTGTAGCAGACCGGTTGGTCCGCAAAGCGCGTGCGGTCTGGGCCATTGTTGCGCTGCCGCGTGGCAGCTGGAGATTGGCGCGGGCTGGGGGCGCGTCTTGCCGTGCCGGGGAAGGCCGCGCGTCACGCCGCGGGTCGCTGGCACCCGTGCGCCCGACAGTGCCTGGCGCGTCTGGCCCATCTGGCGCGGGCGTGTGGTTGGCGGCTGGAATGGATCCCGAAGAGGATCGCCTGGGCGTCTGCAGCTCCGATCCTGAGGGAGATATGCTCCCCACGCCGCGACACATGCGATGAAGCTCGTTTGAGGTGATTTCTTCGCCATTTTCATCTCTGTTTCCACTGTTTGGTGCTCCTGTAACATCATCAGATGACTCATGCGCAGTGTTAAGAGGGTTAGCCAACATATGATCATCGCAATTATTAACGCCCCCTTGATCATAACCGGAAAGACTAGGAGGGAGCAAAAGAATTTCTTTTTGGAGGAGTGCACCGGCATTAGGATGAAGATCTGAAAAAGGGAATTTGGTTTCATCGAAGACGACATCCCGTGAGATGTAAACGCGACCAGTGGAGATGTCAAGGCATTTTACACCCTTGTGTTGGGCACTGTACCCAAGAAAAGCACATTGCATGGATCTAAACATGAGCTTACGTTTGTTGTAAGGGCGTAGGTTAGGCCAGCACGCACACCCAAACACACAAAGTGTGGAATAGTTCGGCTTGACATGAAGAAGCCATTCTAATGGAGTTTCATTATTGATGACTCGACTTGGGAGCATGTTTATGATGTGAACAACAGCAAGAAACGCCTCATCCCAAAATTTTAATGGCATAGACGCATGGGCTAGAAGCGCAAGGCCAACCTCAACAATGTGACAGTGTTTGCGTTCGGCCAAGCCATTTTGTTGGTGAGCGTGGGGGCATGACACATGGTGTGAGATGCCAAGGGTTTGGAAGAAGGAGTTCAACTTCTCGTATTCCCCTCCCCAGTCGGATTGTACAGCAATGACTTTGGAGTCAAATTCACGCTCAACAAGTGCTTGGAAATTTTTGAACACTTGAAAAACGTCGGATCTTTTCTTAAGAAGATAGATCCAAGAAAATTTACTGTAGTCATCAATAAAGCTAACGTAATAGGTGTGTCTACCAACAGAGCTAGGAGTAGGGCCCCAAACATCAGAAAAGATTAATTGCAATGGTTGAGTAGAAACACTAGTAGAAATTGGATAGGGCAATTGATGACTTTTAGCTCGCTGACAAGAATCACAAATAGTTTCAACATTGCGCTCACCAACATACGGGAGCTTGTTTCTCCTAAGGAGTTTTTCAACTAAAGCAAAAGAAGCATGTCCTAAACGATCGTGCCATCGTGTTGACGAGAGTTTGACAACACCAAAAGCTTGTTTATTGAGTCTTGTGCGCTCCGGAATCAACGGGTAAAGCCCTCGAACACATCTACCGTGATAGAGAATTCTCCTCGCGGCCTGATCCTTGATCAAAAAGAAATATGGATGAAATTCAAGAAAAACATGATTATCAAGGGCAATTCTATGAACAGAAAGGAGACTTTTGTTGGCACTAGGAACATGCAAGATTTTCTTAAGATGAATTTTTCTACGAGGGGTATTAAAAATTGAGTGACCAATGTGGTTTATCCTCATACCTTCACCACTAGCTGTGTGGATTTGGTCCTTGCCGCGGTATTTCTCCTTCATGGTCACCTTCTCAAGTTCATTGGTGATGTGGTTGGTGGCACCACTGTCGACGTACGCAGCAGCATCAACTTTGTCTTCATCTTGGGAGGAGTCGCCGTCGTCGTCGTAGCGGTACCAGCAATCTTTGGCCGTATGCCCTAGCTTACCACAGATTTGGCAGCGAGGTGCATCCGGGCGTGATCTGGTGGAGCCGCCTCAGCGGCCCCTGTTGTTGCCAGAAGAGGGTCGTCCACCGCCGCCACGAGTGGTGTTGTTGCCGTTGCCCCCGCCAGAGGCCTTGCCCTTGTTGCGAGGTGGTCCGCGGTGATGAGAGGAGCCACCGCCACGACCACGGTAGGCGGTGTTGGCAGACGACTTGAAGCTGCCCGAGGACTGGAAGAGCGCCACGCGCTGATCAAAGTTGCTCATCATGGAGAAGAGCTCGTCGATGGAGACCGGCGTGGTGCGGGCGTCGAGGGCAGACACCAGGGACTGGTAGTCCATGTCCAGCCCATGGAGAATGTAGGAGACAAGCTCGTCATCTGGCAGAGGTTTGCCGGCCGCGGCGAGTTCGTCCACAAGGCCGCGCATGTGGGCGAAGTAGGTGGAGACGGATTGAGTCCCCTTCTGCGCGTTGATGAGGGCCATGCGAATATTGTTCACCCGGCTGAGCGACTGAGACGAGAACATGCCCGCCAGAGCAGCCCAGAGCATGTACGACATGGTGATCCCGGTCACCTGCACGAGGACCTCCTTGGACAGATTGTTGAGCAGGTAACCAAGAACCTGTTGGTCCTCCCGTACCCAGATTGGGTGGAGAGGGTTGGGCGTCGATGACTCTTTCCCGTCTTTGTCCTTGGTGACGAGGAGTCGGGCCGGCTCCGGTGTGGTGCCGTCGGCATAGCCGAAGACACTGGCGCCCCGCAGCTGCGGCACGATCTGGGCGCGCCATAGCACATAGTTCGTGCGGGTAAGCTTCTCGGTGACCTGCTGGTTGAGGTTTGGGTGGGAGGAGCCGGAGGAAGACATGGCTAGGGCAATAATGGAGATGAGCTAGATGAGATTGGAAGAGGAGGCTCTGATACCATGTGCGAGAGTGGAAACGTCTTACCTCGATGTGAGGCGATGTGTTACATCTTATAGGCAGGGGCGCAGGATCCCTAATAGCGCATACATGCGGTTGGAGAGAATCGGGAGTACAACTTGGAAAGGAAGAATAGAAGAGATAAGGCTAAGCTAGTTACAAGAGATAAGAGATAACAAGCCGGCCTAACAGCCTCTATACATATCTACGTTGATATCCACGAGAATACATGAGTCCTGCACATATACGCCTTGTTTGACAGCATGCAGTTCTAGGTCATCAATTTTTAAGCGGATGTAATTTCCAAACATATATTTTTCATCAAATATAATGTATATTTAGTTAGTTCAATTGTCAACCTAGAATGACGCGCATGCCTTATAAACCGAGACAGAGGAAGTATGATGCTCTGTGTTCTTTTTGAACCATGTAGGAGAACTGCATGTGACAATATAGAAGAAAAGAGATACAAAGTCTTCGAGTACACTACGACCCAACAGCAACAAAATGGCAAAAAAACTAAGGACACGAGCGATCCTAGGAGAACAACAACCTCAGGCATTTAGCGCCGCTTTGGACCAGTTGAGTGCGTCGCCTTTGATTTTGTCCAAGATACGATCAACGGAGCTAGCTTTGTTATCAAATACTCTACTCTTGCACTCATTCCAAATTGTCCAAGCCACCAAGACAATATGATGCTCTGTTTGTGAAAACTGAGATGAACCTGAAGAAGCTTTACATTACATAACATGGGTGAAGATCTAAAGAAGTCAAGCGTAGGGCATTTTTAACCTGTGCTGTAACTATGAGAATGAGAAGACGGAATGATAGAGGCGAAGGCGCCATGTTCTTCTCCGTGGTGCTCTTTGCGTTGAGGGAGCACACCCTGACGTACCGGCGCACTATTCGGATGATCGATCCCCCCTAAACATGCACCTCAGGCGGCTGTTTCATTGCACTTGCAGCTGCAACTGCTTCCATAACTCCATTGATGACATATTAAAAGAGTGATGCACCTCTGATCCATTGCAAGAATTACCCATAGCAGTTGATCAATTCATGTGTTGACTTGTAGCCATTTGCCATTTCCCTAATTAATGTTTGTTTAGGTACATGGATTATTAATACTCCCTCCGTCAAGGTTTATAGAACGTGCACGTAGTTCTAGGTCATCGATTTGACTAACAAAATATGAGTTATGTCACCAAAAGTGTATCATTGAATTCTTAAGCGGATATCCGCGAAGTGCATAGGGTGGGTGCCCGCTTCACATGGATGAATCATCAAACGGCTCCTATTAGATCTGTTCTTAACCGCGTATGTGTTCATTTGCCCCAGATGAGACTCCTTGCTCCCTCGGGTCTCTCTTCAGGCTCTGCCCATTGTTGGGTCTGATCATGCGCCCCTAATTCTTGATGATGGGATCCGTTCCGTCTCCTCACCACGGTTTCAATTTGATGCCTCTTGGCTCCTGGTTGATGGTTTTGTTGATATGATTGCGCATAAAATTTCCTCCTTCTTATCCTCTGCTCGCCGCTATTTTGGCCCGATGGACGACTGGCACCAATGTTTGTATTTCCTCCGGAAATTTCTCCGTGGTTGGGCTAAGAACCACGCTGTTGAGTCAAGGCGTGACAAGGCTCGGCTTTCCGCTCAAATTGGCTCTCTGGACGCGCACGCAGATGGCCCTGGTCTCTCTCCCCCCTGAGTGCCAGGCCCGATATGATTTAGAGGAGGACCTTTTGGCCTTGCACCGTCAAGAGGAAATTTACTGAAGGCAAAGGGGCACCATTAATTGGACTCTGAAAGGCGATTCCCCTACTGCGTATTTCTTTGCCATTGCTAACGGGATGCGTCGCCGTTGCATGATTGATAGCTTGATCATCAATAATGTCAGGGTGTCTGATCACTCCCAGATTATGTCGCATGTGGTCGACTTCTTCTCCTCTCTCCTATCCGCTAAGCCCGAGGTGGGCTTTAGACTGGCTAATTCTTTCTGGGCTTCACAGGAGAAGATTACTAGCGTTGATAACGAGGCCTTTTTGATCCCCCTCTCTGACGATGAGATTTTTGAAACGATTCGCGCCCTAATACCAATGCGGCCTCGGGCCCAGACGGCTTCTACATCCCCTTCTTTAGGCAGTTCCGGCCCCAACTGTGGGGCCTCGTCCAGGCTATCATTCAAGGCTTCTGGTTGGGTACCGTTGACATATCTCGGTTAAATTATGTTGTGCTTACTCTCATCCCTAAAGTTAAAAGGGGCAGATTTGATCACTCAATTTATACCTACATCCCTCATCAATAACTTCGCTAAGCTACCAGCAAAAGGCTTTGCTACTAGGCTCTCCCCTATCTCTCATCGCACTCTTAGTCCTTTCCAATCGGCTTTCATTAAGGGCAGGTTTATTTTAGATGGCATTATATGTTTACATGAGATTGTTCATGACCTGCGTGTCCGGGGCTCCAAAGCGGTGATTCTAAAACTTGACTTTGAAAAATCTTACAACTCGGTCAGTTGGAATTTCCTCCGACAAGTGCTTCTAGCCAAGGGCTTTAACGGTGCAGTGGTTCACAGACTTATGCAGTTGGTTACGGGTGGCCACACTGCAGTCTTGGTCAACGGGAACATTAGTCACTTCTTCGCCAACGGCAGGGGCTTGAGGCAGGGTGACCCGACTTCTCCCCTCCTGTTCAACTTTGTGGCTGACTCTCTCTCTCTCATATTCTGACTCGGGCTGCGGCAGCTGGCCACATTACTCCTGTCAGCTCCCACCTTGCCCTAATGGCATCTCTCATTTACAATATGCGGATGATACTATCATTATGATTGAATTGAATGATGCTAGCATAGCCCACCTAAAGTTCCTTCTCCTTTGCTTTGAAGCTCTCTCCGGTCTCAAGATTAATTTTTCCAAGAGTGAAGTCATCGTTACTGGGGTCTCGGATGTTGAGGCCCAAAGAGTTGCTTATCTTCTTAATTGCTCCCTAGGCTCTTTTCCTTTCAAATATCCCGGCCTTCCGATCTCTCCCCACAAGTTGCCGGCTAAAGATTTTGCTCCGGCTTTTACTAAGGTGGGCAACCGGGTCTTGCCGTGGAGAGGCCGCTACAACACCCAAGCGGGCAAGGTCGCCCTAACCAACGCCTGCTTGTCCTCCCCCCCCCCCAATGTTCCTGATGGGTTTCTACCTCCTTTCGGGAGGGACTCACGCTGGTTTTGATAAGCACAGGGGTGCCTTTTACTGGAATTCGGTGGATAATAAGCGCAAATATAGGATGGTGAAATGGAAATACATTTGCAGACCCAAAATCATGTCTAAGTGCCTCATTTTAAAGTGGTGGCGGATAATTAACACGGCTGTCATTAATAAGTGCCTCATTTTAAAGTGGTGGTGGAAAATCATGTCTTCTGTGGAGTCCCCCCTATGGCTCACCATTCTCAAGGCTAAGTACTTCCCTTCGTCAAGTCCCATGTTTGCTTCGTCCTCTAGTGGTTCCCAGTTTTGGCACCAACTCATTAAAGTTCATCCAATTTTTTAATCCTTGGTCAAATTTATAGTCAGGAATGGCAAATCTACTCGTTTTTGGTCGGACTGGTGGTGCGGGGAAGCCACCCTTGCGGTGTCGTTCCCTACCTTATTTTCTTACTGTTCTATCCCGGAGATCTCTATCTTCGAGATCTTGGTAAATAATAGGGATCTAGACCTTCGTAGAATGCTATCTCCTGAAGAGTTGGAAGATTGGCATTGCCTTATTGCTTGCTTCCCTTTGCTCTCGGAGGAAGAGAACTCGGTGGTCTGCCCCATTCTTCTTCATGTCGCTTTTCCGTTAAGTCTGTTTACACTAAACTCATCTCTGGCTCCCCACATCCAAGTTCAAATGCATTTGGAGTGCCCGAATCCCCCCTAAGATCAAAATTTTCATGTGGCAAGCTTTTCGTGGGAAGCTTCCCGCGGCGGATCAAATTAGGGAAAGGAACGGCCCGGGCTCGGATAGATGTGTCTTATGTGGGGCCATTGAAAACACTGATCATATCTTATTTCGGTGCTCTTTGGCTAAGTTTGTGTGGTGCTGTATTTGCTATTGGCTGCAAGTGAATTGGAATCCCTCATCTTTTATGGACTTGCGGAGATTGGCCAGCGGCTTATCTGGGGCTTCTGAAAGGATCTTTTGGGTTGGGTTTGCAACGATTTGCTGGTCGTTGTGGACCACTAGAAACAAGTTTACCATCGAACATATCTTCCCGGCTAATCCTGTTGGTTGCTTATTTAAAACTGGTGTATTCCTACAGTAGTGGAGATCATTGATTAAGGAAGCGGACCACGAGGCCTTCGACGCTATGGTGTCCAAGATTCAGACCACGGCTTCCTCCTTGGCGCGCTGGCATCGAGAGGCGTCTTAAATCCTGCTTCTTTCTATCATATCCTTTTAGGGCTTGCCTGCGTGCCATGACTGGCTGGGTTGCCATGTGTGTGAACTTATTCTATCTGATGTTCTGCTACTGTGTTTGGTTGGTGTTGGTTGTGCTACTCTGCCTGGTGGCTTTATTTATAAAGTCAGGCGTATGCCTTTTATCTAAAAAAAACTTAAGCGGATGTAATTTCCAAACATATATTTTTCATCAAATATAATGCATGTTTAGTTAGTTAAATTGTCAACTTAGAATGACGTGCATGCCTTACCAAAAAAGGCTTTCGCCCCGCTTTATATTATAAAGCAACTACCCAAGCCAAACATCCAACAAGGTTCACACACACACAAACATAAAGGTCTAGCACACAGAATAGTCAAAGGGGTAAATGCTGAGGGCACAGCTCAACATGCCCTGGAAAACAGAAAAGCACGCACACGCGGGGTGCAACAGAGCAACTAGTCGGGCTCCGGGGGCGGCGATGGGAGCGGGGGCGCCAAGCGGAAGGCCATCGATGTGAGGTCGGCGATGAGAGTGTTGATGACGTCCCGATCCTGGGGGCGGCTAAGCGGCCGCCAAAGCTGCAAGAAACCACACATTTTGAAGATTGCTTCAGTAGCACGTCGAAGAGGCACCTTCCGGATGACAAGTTTATTACGGACGGTGCATAGCGTCCAGGCAAGGACCCCAATGCAAAGCCGTCTAATATGGCGGTAGCGAGGGAGGGAGGCGTGGATCTCTGCAAGCAGGCCTGGGAAGTTGGTATTGCACCACTGACCACCAACCGTCTCACGGAAACAGGACCAAAGAAACTGGGCCATGTAGCACGTGAAGAAGATGTGGTTAGCATCCTCTACCGTGCCGCACATGGGACACATCCCATCTCCAGGTCCATTGCGCTTAAGGATCTCCACGCCGGACGAAAGGCGGCCGCGGATCCATTGCCATAGGAAGATCCTGATTTTTAGGGGCAAGCGTGTTGGAAATATGCCCTAGAGGCAATAATAAATTGGTTATTATTATATTTCATTGTTCATGATAACCGTTTATTATCCATGCTAGAATTGTATTGATAGGAAACTCAGATACATGTGTGGATACATAGACAACACCATGTCCCTAGTAAACCTCTAGTTGACTAGCTCATTGATCAATAAGATGGTTACGGTTTCCTGACCATGGACATTGGATGTCGTTGATAACGGGATCACATCATTAGGAGAATGATGTGATGGACAAGACCTAATCCTAAGCCTAGCACAAAGATCGTGTAGTTTGTATGCTAAAGCTTTTCTAATGTCAAGTATCATTTCCTTAGACCATGAGATTGTGCAACTCCCGGATACCGTAGGAGTGCTTTGGGTGTGCCAAACGTCACAACGTAACTGGGTGGCTATAAAGGTTCACTACAGGTATCTCCGAAAGTGTTTGTTGGGTTGGCACGAATCGAGACTGGGATTTGTCACTCCGTGTAACGGAGAGGTATCTCTAGGCGCACTCGGTAGGACATCATCATAATGTGCACAATGTGACCAAGGAGTTGATCACGGGATGATGTGTTACGGAACGAGTAAAGAGACTTGCCGGTAACGAGATTGAACAAGGTATCGGGATACCGACGATCGAATCTCGGGCAAGTACAATAGCGCTGGACAAAGGGAATTGAATACGGGATTGATTGAATCCTCGACATCGTGGTTCATCCGATGAGATCATCATGGAACATGTGGGAGCCAACATGGGTATTCAGATCCCGCTGTTGGTTATTGGCCGGAGAGTTGTCTCGGTCATGTCTGCATGGTTCCCGAACCCGTAGGGTCTACACACTTAAGGTTCGATGACGCTAGGGTTATTAGGAAGACTTGTATGTGATTACCGAATGTTGTTCGGAGTCCCGGATGAGATCCCGGACGTCATGAGGAGTCCCGGAATGGTCCAGAGGTAAAGATTTATATATGGAAAGTTGTTGTTCGGGTTCCGGGAAAAGTTCGGTTTTTTCCGGTATTGTACCGGAAGCTTCCAGAAGGTTCCGGAGGATTCCGGAGGGGTCCGGAGGTCCGGAAAATGTTCCACCATGTCCAATACAGCAGCATGGGCTGTAAGGGGGCGCCCTAACCTTAATGGTCCAAGGGCACCAGCCCCCCCAAGGCCCATGCGCATGGGAGAGGGGAAACCCTAAGGGGGAGGGCCTCCACTTGACTTGGGAGGCACTCCTCCCCCCTTGGCCGCCGCCCCCAACCCTCGATGGGATCTAGGGGGGCCAGCCCCCCTCTCTCCCCACCTATAAATAGTGGAGGGGTGGGAGGGTGGCCACACCCTTGAACCTGGCACAACCCCTCACCTCCAATACCTCTCCTCCTTCGCGTGAGCTTGGCGAAGCCCTACCGAAGAACTGCCACTCCATCACCACCACGTCGTCGTGCTGCTGTTGGACTCTCTTCCTCAACCTCTCCCTCCTCCTTGCTGGATCAAGGCATGGGAGACGTCTCCGTTTCTTACGTGTGTTGAACGCGGAGGTGCCGTCCGTTCAGCGCTAGGATCATCGGTGATTTGGATCACGATGAGTACGACTCCATCAACCCCGTTCACTTGAATGCTTCCGCTTAGCGATCTACAAGGGTATGTAGATGCACTCTTCTTCCCCTTGTTGCTAGATTACTCCATAGATTGATCTTGGTGATGCGTAGAAAATTTTAAATTTTTGCTACGATCCCCAACAGTGGTATCAGAGCTAGGTCTATGCGTAGTTTCTATGCATGAGTAGAACACAAAGCAGTTGTGGGTGTCGATATTGTCAATTTACTTGCCGTTACTAGTCTTATCTTGATTCGGCGGCATCGTGGGATGAAGCGGCTCGGACCGACCTTACACGTACGCTTACGTGAGACTGGTTCCACCGACTGACATGCACTAGTTGCATAAGGTGGCTAGCGGGTGTCTGTCTCTCCCACTTTAGTCGGATCGGATTCGATGAAAAGGGTCCTTATGAAGGGTAAATAGAAATTGGCATATCATGTTGTGGTTTTGGCGTACGTAAGAAACGTTCTTGCTAGAAACCTATAGCAGCCATGTAAAAACTTGCAACAACAATTAGAGGACGTCTAACTTGTTTTTGCAGCATTTGCCTTGTGATGTGATATGGCCAAAAGGATGTGATGAATGATATATGTGATGTATGAGATTGATCATGTTCTTGTAATAGGAATCACGACTTGCATGTTGATGAGTATGACAACCGGCAGGAGTGAAAGTGCGTTATATCGACTAGAGGGGGGGTGAATAGGCGATTTTTATGAAAGTCTTCAATACGTGGAAGTTATGAAGACAAACGATAGAAATAAACCTATTACCCTGCAGCGGAAGGTAGACTACACTAGGCAAGCCATAGTCAAGTATTCAATAGAGTGAAAGCACAATGACTTAATAGCAGCAATGTAGTAAGGATCAGGTAGGAAGATATTATGAAGCCATACAGAACACGCAGTCACTCAGTGAAGACAAAAGATAGTGCAAACATACAATGACTTCACAAGGAGTAACAGTAAGTAAGGGGAAGGGAAGATGAAACCAGTGACTCGTTGAAGACAATGATTTGTTGGACCAGTTCCAGTTGTTGTGACAAATGTATGTCTGGTTAGGGCGGCTAGGTATTTAAACCTTAGGACACACAGTCCCGGACACCCAGTCCTGAACACGCAGCTCAGGACACCCAGTCCTCACCGTATTCCCCTTGAGCTAAGGTCACACAGACCTCGCCCAATCACTCTGGTAAGTCTTCAAGGTAGACTCCCAAACCTTCACAGACTTCGTTCATCGGCAATCCACAATGTCTCTTGGATGCTCAGAACGCGACGCCTAACCGGCTGGAGGATGCACAGTCCTCAAGTGTAATAAGTCTTCAGATCACACAGACAAGAAGACTTAAGTGATGCCTAATTCTCTTTGGCTCTGGGTGGTTAGGGCTTTATCCTCGCAAGGAATTCTCTCTCAAAGGCTTCGAGGTGGGTTGCTCTCAAACGACAAAAGCCGTACTCTGAATCTGAGCAGCCAACCGTTTATGGTTGTAGGGGGGGGGGCTATTTATAGCCACTTGGAAACCCGGCCTGATTTGTCCGAAATGACCCTGGGTCACTAAGGAACTGACACGTGTTCCAACGGTCAGATTTCAAACTCACACGGCAACTTTACTTCGGTTGCAAGCAAAGCTGACTTGTCTGACTCTGGACAAGATTCGCTCTCACAGTCTTCACTCGAAGACATAGGTTTTGGTTAGGCATCACTTCAGTCATTCTGGCTGGTTCTCTTGGACCCCACTTAACAGTACGGTGGTTCCTATGACTCAACACAAAAGAAAGAGAACTACGAAAGATCTAAGTCTTCGAGCTCCATAGGCTTCATGTGGTGTCTTCTCTTGTCATAGTATTCAATGTGAATATCTTCATATACCACCTTTGACTTCAATGTCTTCATACATTTTTAGGGGTCATCTCTGGTAGGAAAACTGAATCAATGAGGGACTTCTACCTGTGTTATCCTGCAATTCTCACAAACACATTAGTCCCTCAACTAGGTTTGTCGTCAATACTCCAAAACCAACTAGGGGTGGCACTAGAAGCACTTACAATCTCCCCCTTTTTGGTGATTGATGACAAACTAGTTGAAGTTTTCAACGGGGAATATAATCTGTGAAATTGTAAAGGATAAGGAATTGTCTTCATAAGTTGCAAGGGCTCCCCCTGAAGATGTGCATATAAGTAATTTGTTTTTGGAATGCAAATGCACATGGCAGGATGTACTTATGGAGATCCACTTCAACTTATGATGATAATCCACTATGCATGTGAAAGTATATGAAGATAATGACATGCATAATAGAAAATGGACGTCTGCAGAATGATCTAAGTGCGGAATTTATCGTCGCACATGCGGAATTTATCATCGCAAAACAAGGTGGCAGATAAGTAGCAGACGACCATCGAGTTTAAGTGTTACAACTCAAAGAACCAAATGTAGCAAAACGAGAGTTGTAAGCACGAAGCAAAATATAAAGCACCCGCCCATATGGACGCGCTTGAAGACTATCAACCTCATATGCTTCTCCCCCTTTTGTCAGTAAGGACCAAAAAGGTTTGAAGACATAGAGCATCTACTCGTTCCCATGAGGAGTAGGTGAAGTAGCAGGGTCGTTGGTGGTGTTTGGCGGTGCTGAAGAGCTTGGAGCAGAGTCGAAGTGTGCTGAAGGAGGTGGCGGTGAAGTAGCATCGTCTTCATCCTCGATAACTCTGGCAGTCACAGTTGCAGCAGAGGAACAGAACTCAGAGTCTTCAAGGGATGGAGTTCGTCACAGCACAGCCCTTCGAGGAGGTGTGGAGTCAAACTTGAATCGCTCAGTGAAGCCATCCTCTTGAAGATCATCTACAGAACACATCATCGTTAGCCCTTTCCATGTGCGGCGAGATGTTTCATGGGCAACAAAAGCATTCTTGGTGGCAAGATTGCGAATGCGATTAACATCCACCAAGAGACATTGCATCTGACGCTTCAGCCAGTCATGATGCATATCCTGTTTCTGATGAAGAGCCACAAGAAGCTCTCGGTCGTTGAGAACACGAGTGCGCTTCTTGGGTCGTGGAGCAGTTGTACTATCAGTGGCTTCAGTGGAAGCAGGATGTGGTGCACGTGTAGTGCCAGCCAAAGGATACACACGAGTGACTGCTTCAACTCCTTTAGTGTTCTAAGAGAAACTCTGATGCTCTGCATTCTGAAGACTTAGAGGTTTCTTGGCAGGCTCAGGATAGATGGCTTCAATAGAGATGTCCACATCAGGCAGAAAAATCCGATGATTGCGAGCAGATGGCTGATATGAGATAGCGGAGTGAAGTTTGATTAGCCGCATTACCCATGGGGCGTAGAACTTCAAGCCAAATAGATCAGAGCCTGATGCAGCAAGTTAGCGAATGAAGAAGTCCTATGCATTGAAGCATTTTCCATGAAGAATATAGAAGACCAAAGTCTTCATTGCACCCTCAAGCTTGGCATGTGGAGAGTGCCCTTTGATGGGCCAGAGAGTTCGCCTGATGATGTGATAAATGGTTCTTGGAAGATACTCAAGGTCTTCAATGAAGAACTCTGTGGGATAAGCAGCATCTTAGGGCAATGGCTTCATCATGCTGAGCATCTGACTCATATTAGGTTCAGACTTCTGAAAGATGCTCTCAATAGCTTCACTATGCAGCTGACAGCCATGCTCGTAGAGATCGCCAGGAGTGGGCAAGCCAGTGAGCTCAATGATGTCAAAGGCTTTGGCTTCGTGATGAACGTTTCTAGTCATCCACTCCAGGACCCAAGTCTTCGGATCTCTGCTATACCCGCGGATGTGAAGTGTGGCATAGAATTGGAGCAGCAACTCTTCATTCCAATGCTCTTGGTCAGTAACGAACGGCAGCAGTCCAACTTCCTTGAAGCAATCCAAAGCTTCTTCCAGACAGGGCAGACCAGCTATAGCTTCAATGTCAAGGCGCTTGTGTGGGAAGATGCGACCTTGGTTGTAAAGAATGCATGAGTAATAGCTTCACTGCGGATAGCTCCAGAACCGATCAGATGATATCCTTTCCCTTGAGTAGGGGTTCCTGGAGCTATCGAAGAACGTGTTGTCTGCTCTGAAGCCATTGATATTGAAGGAGTCAGGTGCTGATGCAGGACCTGGGAACCTTGGCAATCTTGGGATTGGCTTCTGTACCTGAGGCCTGTGTCAACATGATAGTCGAACTGGGGACCGGCAGCAGACTCAGGAACAGAAGTGACGGGATCAGTGGCTTCGTTGTCTTCTTCTTCCATTGGGGAGGGATCCACATTAGCAGTGGCTTCAGTGGTGGTGGTGGTGGCAGCTTCAAGATTTTCATCCTCCACTTGACGAGCTGGAGGGACGGTCACAAGCACGTTCTCCTTGAGAACTGCTTCTTGGTGGGACAGGGGAGTGGCAACTTGTGGGGCTTCTTCTTCCGCGGCTGATGCAGCTGGATTGTCTTCAGCAGAGACTTGAGGCCTTGGACCTTTGCGAAGCCTGCGCAACGCAGGCGACGCCTGTGGAGTTGGAGTTGGCTGGGCCTCAAAGTCTTCTTCCTCTTGTGGCGTCAGTGGGCGACCAATGCTGATGAGTTCACTGTTCTCGAGCTGAGGAAGGATTGCACCATCTTCTACATGGTCATGTTGACCAATGTCTTCAGCAGCGATGGGATCAGCTGCTGGAAAGTCTTCAGCTTCATGAGCCTCTATGGAAGCAGGCTCATGGATTGTCAGTTGGCGTTCAGCGTCAGGATAAACCATAGGAATGGGTTCAACTATCAAAGGCTCTGTGGGAGCAGCCCGATCTTTCTTGGTCTTCCTATTCTTCTTGGAGGGGGCAGTAGGAGAGGCTTCAGGATGTTTCCTCTTCCTGGCTTCAGCCTCAGCAGTCCTTGTCTTCTTGAGCTCTGAAGCGGTTGACCGGCTTTTTGACTTCGAGCCAGTCAGTCTAGTTGGGAAGACAATGGGAACTGCTTCCTGCCTTGGTGCGTCAGGTTCAACCATAGCAGGCTTCTTCTTCTTCTTTGCGGCCATCCTGGGGTCGATGCCAGGACGCCCAAGGGCCTTGCGCTTCTCAGCCTCATTGTAGGCTTGCACACATCTGTCAGCCAGAACCTTCATGCGCTCACGCAAACCCTAAGCTTCTGCACATTTCTTCAGAAAGGCTTCCTTGAGCTCGTGCATCATGATCTTGAAGTTCTTCACCTCTTGCACGCTGAGCTTGGCCATATGCTTCTTGAACTGAGCCTTTTCATAGTCAATCTTTTGCTTTAGTTCAACAATGCGCTGGGCGACAGCTAGCTCTGAAGCAATGGCGCCTTGGAAGGCGACACTAAGGCCAATGGGTAGCTGCAGATCTTCGAACCTGATGTTTGGCGTGTCAAACCACTCATCAATGAAGTTGTGGATGATTGTCACATCAAAGAGAGGCAGATCATTGAAGATTTCTGCTTCTTCTTTAATCTTGATGAGTTGCTCAAGAGCGTCATCTGCAAGATCTTCATCACTTGACAGATCAATGGCATCATTGCGTAGAATGGCAGCAGCTGTTAGCTCTTAGCCGGTGTGAGGCAGAGGCATCTTGACCTTCTGGGGCTTGGAGATGCGTGATAAGTCTTCGGACTGCACACTGTCTTCAGGAGGTGCAGTTGCCAGTGACTTCGCCCGTGAGATTTTTGGTGAAGGGGCAGGCTTTGAAGCTTTAGGCTTCTTCAGCTTCTTTGTCTTCGGCACTGCAGGCGCTTCATCTGATTCAGCGTCAGCTGCAGGCTCATTCACTGCAGTCCCTTGAACCAAGATATGGGTGATGAGGCCTTCAAGGTTGTAGAAGGGACCGATGACATTGGGTTCTGCATCTCGTGTGCCATCAGCCCTTAGAGCTGAGGGACCAGGGTTGAAGTCTAGTCCCAATGTCTTCTTGTTTTGCTTCGCTGAGTTCTGGGCAAACTGGAAGTTGCGCTTGAACAGATTGTCGTCACGACACCATAGAAGTGACGATGGGTGTGCATCAGCAGGCTGTGGCCCACGGACCATGCAGGGATGGAAGCCTTGTTCAATGGCTTCATCTCTGGACCTGGGTAGAAGATTCTTGTATAGGATGTCTCCCCACGTTCTCTTGATGGCGTTTTTCTCAGCATATTCCTGGGTTACAAATCGGTATTTGAACCATTGTTCTGCCCAATATCTTCGAATCCATTGGATTCGGGTCTTGCGCTGATTGTAATCCTCTTCAGGATCTGTCTTGTACAGTTCTGAGAGGTCATCTGGCAGATCTCTGGATGTTTCTCCATGACGCTTTCTGCCACCCTTCCTTGCTGATTTCTCTAAAGCCATAAACTTTAAACTGAAAGGCTTCAACACGTTCAAAGGCTTCAAAGGTTTTCGCTTGCTGGACAAACAGGAACTGGCTTCGGGAGAATTTATGTGACGCTGTAAGAATTCTGCAAATGAATGCAGACTATGAGAACCAAAGGATTCTCCCACGGACATGTACCGGTGACAGCATTAAGGTGCGGGGGAAGGGGAAGAGGTCATATGCATTCTCAGAAGATTTTGAAGATAACTCAGTTTAGAAGACATTGACCTCATCGTGCGAAGACATTCACTCATAGATAAGGAGTTGGTTCCAGATTTGTACGAATCCACAGATCAGTACAAGTGAGGAATCTAACTACTTTGTGAAGCATAAGTGAATATACTAGGCATGTTATGAGATGCAGTATGAGAGAGATCTAACTTGTGTGAATAGAAACTGCTTGTAGTAGAAAGTGACAAAGCCATAGGATCAACGGTGCTGTAAAAAGGAAGTTTTATTTACCACACTAAGAACTGCTAGATGGAGTGGAAGATGAGGCCGAGCAGTTCGATCTTCCATGCCCTAACTTGGCGACGGAGGACACCTACGGCGACGGCGGAGAGGACGATGTCCGCGGTCGGCGTGAAGACGGCGTCGGAGAGGTTGCGGCAGCGAAGCGCTTCGTCGCCGGCGTCGTCGAGGGCTAGCGGTGGCGCTAGGGTTCGTGCGAGAGTGGAAGAAGAGATAATGACCGCTATGAAGTGTGTATTTATATATACAGGGGCGGCACTTTGTTATTACACAGGTGCCCCTGGCAAATTCGCATCTGAGGAACACGTGGCCATTATGCGGAATTTTGGGGTTTGTTCCACGTCCCACGCACGCCTGGATTGTCGGGTGGTCGTTCCTACTTCTTCGGGTTTCATGTGGAGGAATGAGCATTGAAAATGGACTTAATGGTTGTCTCTGTATCTTCTGCTGACAAGGATGCAGAGAAGACATTCGACAATTTCAATAGAATGCATATGATTTGGAGAGATAGAATTTGAGATAGAAAGCATAGAGAGGTCAGGGTCCGATCACATTCACTTAGTTCAAAAGATTCAACAGGAAGATATAGCTATAAGTGAATGCTGTAGAGGACAGAACACTAGTATATATATATATATATATATATAATCATGAAGATATGTTGAGATTGAAGCAAAACCAAATGTGAAGACATAGCAAATATAACGCCATGAGTGAAACACTTCAAACAGAACATTTGGTGGTGGCGTTACCCACCGTATAGGAAGTATTAGACCCAGACACGGCGCACAATTATCGTGGCGCTCCGAAGTCAAATTCCACATTAATGTATTCACACTTAGAATGTATGTCTTCATTGATTGAAGATATACTTTACTTCGTGTGTTGCACATCTAAGTCATCAATATGCATAAGGGTTAGGATGTGTGCCTGATCACAGGACATTTGAGGATTCCAGGATATTTAGCTCACACCGTAACTTGCAAAATCTCTTCTCATCCAAGGGCTTGGTGAAGATATCTGCCAATTGCTCTTCAGTGTTAACGTGTATGATATCAATATCTTCCTTCATAACATGATCTCTGAGAAAGTGATGACGAATTTCAATGTGCTTTGTCTTCGAGTGCTGAACTGGGTTGTTGGCAATCTTGATAGCGCTTTCGTTGTCGCAGTAAAGTGGCACTTGCTTTAGATGAATTCCATAGTCCTTGAGTGTTTGCTTCATCCACAGAAGCTGAGCGCAGCAAGATCCAGCAGCAATGTATTCAGATTCAGCAGTGGAGAGAGATACACAGTTCTGCTTCTTTGAAGACCAACATACAAGTGATCGTCCCAGAAAGTGACATGTGCCTGATGTAGACTTGTGATCAACTTAGTCACCAGCATAATCAGCATCCGAGAATCCAACCAGATCAAACTCTGAGCCCTTTGGATACCATAATCCTAGAGTTGGGGTGTGAGCCAAATATCGAAGAATTCGCTTCACAGCTAAGTGATGCGATTCCTTTGGTGCCGCTTGAAATCAAGCACACATGCAAACACTAAGCATAATATCTGGTCTAGATGCACATAGATAAAGTAAAAAACCAATCATGGAGCGGTATACCTTTTGATCGAACTCTTTACCATTGTCGTCAAGACCCAGATGATGTTTTGCGGGCATTGGTGTCGTGAAGCCTTTGCAGTCTTGCATACCAAACTTCTTCAGGCAATCTTTGAGATACTTCTCTTGAGATATGAAGATGCCGTTGCATTGTTGTCGTATCTGAAGACCGAGGAAGAACTTCAGCTCTCCCATCATGGACATCTGATATTGCTCTTGCATCATATATCCAAACTCTTCACTGTACTTCTGATTGGTGCAGCCGAAGATAATGTCATCCACATATATTTGGCACACAAACAGTTCACCATCATATGTCTTTGTGAAGAGAGTGGGGTCTACGGAACCAGGTATGAAGCCTTTGCTCTTCAGGAAGTATTTGAGTGTGTCATACCAGGCACGAGGGGCTTGTTTGAGGCCATACAGTGCCTTGTTGAGCTTGTATAGCATGTCAGGATGTTTTGGATCTTCAAAGCCAGGCGGTTGTGCAACATACACTTCTTCTTCAATCTTGCCATTGAGAAAAGCACTCTTCACATCCATTTGATATAGAAGTATGTTATGATGATTTGCATAGGCCAGCAGTATGCGTATGGCTTCAAGTCTAGCCACAGGAGCAAATGTTTCATCGAAGTCAATGCCTTCCACTTGAGTATATCCTTGAGCAACGAGACGAGCTTTGTTTCTGACAACTTGACCATGCTCATCTTGCTTGTTGCGGTATATCCATTTGGTGCCTATTATATTGTGCTTTCGTGGATCAGGACGCTTAACCAGTTCCCATACATTATTCAGCTCAAACTGTTGAAGCTCTTCTTGCATAGCTTGAATCCATTCAGGTTCCATGAAGGCTTCTTCAACTTTCTTGGGTTCTGTTATTGAGACGAATGCGAAGTGCCCACAGAAATTTGCTAGCTGAGTTGCCCTTGAACGAGTGAGTGGACCGGGTGCATTGATGCTATCAATTATTCTTTCAATCTGCACTTCATTGGCAACACGAGGATGTACAGGGCGAAGATTTTGCTCTTGCTGATCATTGTCGTTGTTAGAAGGAATGTCTTCAGGCTGAGCATTGTCTTCATGTTGATCAGGTGCTGAGATGATAAGTTCTTCTTCAGGATGAGCTTCAGAAGGTATAATTTCTCCAGTTCCCATTAGCTTGATTGATTCACTGGATGGAACTTCATCTAGCACATTTGGCAGTTGCTCTCTTTGTGAACCGTTGGTCTCATCAAACCGCACATCCACTGTTTCAACCACTTTGTAATGAAAGAGATTGAAGACTCTGTAGGAGTGTGAATCCTTTCCATATCCAAGCATAAAACCCTCATGTGCTTTTGGTGCAAACTTTGAGGTGTGATGTGGGTCCTTGATCCAGCACCTGGCGCCAAATGCTCTGAAGTAACTGACATTTGGCTTGTTGCCGGTAACAAGCTCATAAGATGTCTTGTTCAGAAGCTTGTGAAGATAAACATGATTGATTGTATGCCATGCAGTATCAATGGCTTCAGGCCAGAATTTTCTTGGAGTCTTGTATTCATCTAGCATCGTTCTGGCCATCTCAATGAGTGTTCTGTTCTTGCGTTCGACGACGCCATTCTGCTGTGGTGTGTACGGGGCCGAGAATTCATGTGTGATACCCAAGGTATGAAGATATGTATCAAGGCCAGTGTTCTTGAATTCAGTGCCATTGTCACTTCTGATGTGCTTTATCTTGGCGCCATAATTGTTCATAGCTTGATTGGCGAAGCGTCTGAAGACATCCTGCACTTCAGTCTTGTAAAGGATTATATGCACCCAAGTATATCTAGAATAATCATCAACAATGACAAAGCCATAGAGACAAGCAGTAGTAGTAAGAGTTGAGTAATGAGTGGGACCGAAAAGATCCATGTGAAGCAGTTCGAAGGGTCGAGTAGTGGTCATGATTGTCTTCGAGGGATGTTTGGCCCTCGTCATCTTTCCTGCCTCACAGGCACCGCATAAGTGATCTTTCTTGAACTTGACGCCCTCGATGCCTATGACATGCTTCTTCTTTGCCAGGGTGTGGAGGTTCCTCATGCCAGCATGCCCAAGCCTCCGATGCCAGAGCCAGCATTCTGAAGGTTTTGCTAGAAGACATACGGAAAGCTGTGGTCCTGCTGAGAAATCTACCACGTACAAATCATCTTTTCGATACCCTTCAAATACTAGAGACTTGTCAGATTCCATTAGTACAAGGCAACGATATTTTCCAAATATTACGATCATGTTCAAATCGCAAAGCATTGAGACAGACATTAAGTTGAAGCCAAGGGATTCAACAAGCATGACTTTATCCATGTGTTGATCCCTTGAGATTGCAACTCTACCTAGACCCAATACCTTACTTTTACCTGTGTCAGCAAATGTGATGTGGCTCTTGTAGGATGGACGTAAGGTTGACTCCATAAGAAGTCTTCTTTTGCCAGTCATGTGATTTGTACACCCACTATCAATAATCCATTCGGAAGACGCTGGTGTCGTACCCTACAGTGCAGTTAGGGGGATAGGCTTCACTAAGAGCATTGTGAAGAAAAAACATTTGACGAACCAATGGGTTATGAAAGCTTAGATCCAGATTAGGACTAATAGGGAGAGTAGCAAGCGATTCAGGAACGAAGTACATAGTAAGACCATTCGGGCATTTGATCTTGCGCCCTACAAGATGTTTAAGGTCCCCAGCAATAGCGTCAGACGATTTTGGTTTTCTGCTGGAGACCTTTCCCTGCAAAAGAGAGTTAAGCTTTCTTAGCCACCCACATCTTCAAGGGTGGCTTAGAAGCAATAAGTCTAAGTGCAGCATCTGAGAACTTTGGCTTTGGAGCCCTAGCAAACAGTCTTGCAGGCGAACAATAGTACTCATAAGAATAAGCAGAATAGTTCTTGGTCTTATGAACATGGCAGTTTGATGAACCGCTTTCATATTCATATGCCTGAGTATGGTTTCCCTGCAAAACATTTGCGTTAGTGCGACTCAGGTGAGTCCTCTGTCTGTATGAAGCCTTTGGACCATATGAAGCCTTTGGTCTGAGGTTTGTCTTCTTCATGTGAGGTGTCATGATGACATTCACAGGAAGATTCTCCAGACACGTTTTTGGAACCCAGATTTTCTTCATAGGCGGTCCATTCCTGCAGTTAGTACCAATGTACCTGGCAAACACTTCACCATTCTGATTCTTAAACAGTGTATAGTTTGCATCAAGAGATTCATCAATGATAATGGCGTTAGCACAAGTGAAGCCAGATAGATTGGATGGATCTGCTGAAGGTTCCTTTGCAGCAACCCACGTGGTTTTGGGGTACTGCTCAGGTTTCCAGTAAGAGCCATCAGCATTCATTTTCCTTACGAACCCAACACCCTCTTTCCTCGGGTTTCGGTTCAGTATCTGCTTTTTGAGGACATCACATAGTGTCTGATGCCCTTTAAGACTTTTGTACATCCCTGTTTCAAGCAATGTCTTCAACCTAGCATTCTCATCAGTAATAGCAGTGGTATCCTCAGCAGAGGGGTTAGTTACCACATCAACAGTTGAAGATATTGCAACAGTGGTAGCAGTAGAACATTCAGCAACAGAAGTAGCATTATCACGCTCAATGCATTTAAGACATGGTGGTTCAAATCCTTCCTGAGCGGAACTGATCTGTTTGGCATGAAGTGACTCGTTTTCCTTTTGAAGATCTTCCTGAGCCGCTCTCAATTTCTCAAGATCTTGCTTCCTTTGAAGATAATCATAGGAAAGCTTTTCATGAGTTGTTGAGAGAGTTTCATGACGACTTTCAAGTTTCTGATACTTAACATGAAGATTTTTTATGTCTTCAATTAAGGATTCAGATCGAGTCATTTCAGCACCTAACAGATCATCGCTTCTGTCTAACAGTTTTTGAATATGTTCCATAGCTTTCTGTTGTTCAGTTGCAATTTTAGCAAGTGTTTTGTAGCTGGGTTTTGAACCACAATCAGAGTCATCGTCACTAGATGTTTGATAGTGAGTAGTGCGTGTGTTTACCTTGGCACCGCGTGCCATGAAGCAGTAGGTAGAAGCAGAGTAGTCCTTGTCATTTGCATCGGTGTCGGTGATGAAGTCATTGTCTTCAGTATTGAAGATGGACTTGGCAACGTATGCTGTAGCCAGACTTGCGACGCCTGAATCGGACTCCTCCTCAGACTCCACCTCCGCCTCCTCAAAAGCGGACTCCTCCTCTGAATCCATTTTCTTGCCAACAAACGCACGTGCCTTGCCAGATGAGCTCTTCTTGTGTGATGAAGACTTTGAGGAAGACTTGGAAGAAGACTTTGAGTATTTCTTCTTCTTCTTGTCATCAGAGTCATATTCCTTGCTCTTCTTCTTCTTTTTGTTCTCATTGTCCCACTGTGGACACTCAGAGATGAAGTGGCCAGGTTTCTTGCACTTGTGACATGTTTTCTTCTTGTAGTCGTGAGCAGAAGCTTCATCATTCCTTGAGCTTGATCGGGAAGACTTTCTGAAACCTTTCTTCTTGGTGAATTTTTGGAACTTCTTCACAAGCATAGCAAGTTCCCTTCCAATGTCTTTAGGATCAGCCGAACTGCTATCAGATTCTTCTTTAGATGAGGAGACAGCTTTTGCCTTCAAGGCACGAGTTCTCCCATAGTTTGGACCGTAGATATCTCTTTTCTCAGAAAGCTGAAACTCATGTGTGTTGAGCCTCTCAAGTATGTCAGACGAATCGAGTGTCTTGAAATCAAGACGTTCTTGAATCATCGGGGCTAGGATGTCAAACAAACTATCAAGTGATCTCAGTAGTGTCTTGACGACTTCATGTTTGGTGATCTCAGTAGCGCCGAGGGCTTGAAGCTCATTTGTGATGTTAGTGAGTCGGTCAAATGTGAGCTGGACATTCTCATTGTCATTTCGCTTGAAGCGGTTGAAGAGGTTGCGAAGGACACTGATTCTCTGATCTCTCTGGGTTGAGACGCCTTCATTGACCTTGGAGAGCCAGTCCTAGACCAACTTGGATGTTTTCAAAGCACTCACACGGCCATACTGTCCTTTGGTCAGATGACCACAGATGATATTCTTGGCAGTAGAGTCCAGTTGAACGAATTTCTTGACATCAGCAGCAGTGACACCTTCTCCGGCCTTGGGAACACCGTTCTCGACGACATACCATAGGTCGACATCAATGGCTTCAAGATGCATGCGCATCTTATTCTTCCAGTAGGGATATTCAGTTCCATCGAAGACGGGGCACACAGCGGAGACTTTTATTATCCCTGCAGTCGACATAGCTAAAACTCCAGGTGGTTAAACCGAATCACACAGAACAAGGGAGCACCTTGCTCTGATACCAATTGAAAGTGCATTATATCGACTAGAGGGGGGTGAATAGGCGATTTTTATGGAAGTCTTCAATACGTGGAAGTTATGAAGACAAACGATAGAAATAAACCTATTACCCTGCAGCGGAAGGTAGACTATACTAGGCAAGCCATAGTCAAGTATTCAATAGAGTGAAAGCACAATGACTTAATAGCAGCAATGTAGTAAGGATCAGGTAGGAAGATATTATGAAGCCATACAGAACACGCAGTCACTCAGTGAAGACAAAAGGTAGTGCAAACATACAATGACTTCACAAGGAGTAACAGTAAGTAAGGGGAAGGGAAGATGAAACCAGTGACTCATTGAAGACAATGATTTGTTGGACCAGTTCCAGTTGCTGTGACAACTGTACGTCTGGTTAGGGCGGCTAGGTATTTAAACCTTAGGACACACAGTCCCGGACACCCAGTCCTAAACACGCAGCTCAGGACACCCAGTCCTCACCGTATTCCCCTTGAGCTAAGGTCACACAGACCTCGCCCAATCACTCTGGTAAGTCTTCAAGGTAGACTCCCAAACCTTCACAGACTTCGTTCACCGGCAATCCACAATGTCTCTTGGATGCTCAGAACGTGACGCCTAACCGGCTGGAGGATGCACAGTCCTCGAGTGTAATAAGTCTTCAGATCACACAGACAAGAAGACTTAAGTGATGCCTAATTCTCTTTGGCTCTGGGTGGTTAGGGCTTTATCCTCGCAAGGAATTCTCTCTCAAAGGCTTCGAGGTGGGTTGCTCTCAAACGACAAAAGCCGTACTCTGAATCTGAGCAGCCAACCGTTTATGGTTGTAGGGGGTGGGCTATTTATAGCCACTTGGCAACCTGACCTGATTTGTCCGAAATGACCCTGGGTCACTAAGGAACTGACAGTGTTCCAACGGTCAGATTTCAAACTCACACGGCAACTTTACTTGGGCTGCAAGCAAAGCTGACTTGTCCGACTCTCGACAAGATTCGCTCTCATAGTCTTCACTCGAAGACATAGGTTTTGGTTAGGCATCACTTCAGTCATTCTGACTGGTTCTCTTGGACCCCACTTAACAGTATGGTGGTTCCTATGACTCAACACAAAAGAAAGAGAACTACGAAAGATCTAAGTCTTCGAGCTCCATAGGCTTCATGTGGTGTCTTCTCTTGTCATAGTCTTCAATGTGAATATCTTCATATACCACCTTTGACTTCAATGTCTTCATACATTTTTAGGGGTCATCTCTGGTAGGAAAACCGAATCAATGAGGGACTTCTACCTGTGTTATCCTGCAATTCTCACAAACACATTAGTCCCTCAACTAGGTTTGTCGTCAATACTCCAAAACCAACTAGGGGTGGCACTAGATGCACTTAGAAGGAGCCATAGGAGTTGTCTTAATTTATTTATGACCTACGTGTCAACATAAACATCATGTAATTACTTTACTTTATTGCTAAAGCGTTAGCCATAGTAGTAGAAGTAATAGATGACGAGACAACTTCAAGAAGACACGATGATGGAGATCATGGTGTCATGCCGGTGACAACGATGATCATGGAGCCCCGAAGATGGAGATCAAAAGGAGCAAAATGATACTGGCCATATCATGTCACTATTTGATTGCATGTGATGTTTATCATGTTTTACATCTTATTTGCTTAAAACGACGGTAGCTTAAATAAGATGATCCGTCACTGAAATTTCAAGAAAAGTGTTCCCCCTAACTGTGCACCGTTGCGAAGGTTCGTTGTTTCGAAGCACCACGTGACGATCGGGTGTGATAGATTCTAACGTTCGAATACAACGGGTGTTGACGAGCCTAGCATGTACAGACATGGCCTCGGGACACATGCGAAACACTTAGGTTGACTTGACGAGCCTAGCATGTACAGACATGGCCTCGGAACACGGAAGACCGAAAGGTCGAACATGAGTCGTATAGAAGATACGATCAACATGAGATGTTCACCGTTGATGACTAGTCCGTCTCACGTGATGATCGGACACGGCCTAGTCGATTCGGATCATGTTTCACTTAGATGGCTAGAGGGATGTCTATCTGAGTGGGAGTTCATTAAATTAATTTGATTAGATGAACTCAATTATCATGAACATAGTCTAAATTGTCTTCGCAAATATGTTGTAGATAAATAGCTCACGTTGTAGCTCCCTGTTTCAATACGTTCCTAGAGAAAGATTAAGTTGAAAGATATTGTAAGCAATGATGCGGACTAGGTCCGTAGTCCGAGGAGTGTCCTCACTGCTACACAGAAGGCTTACGTCTTTGATGCACCGCTCGATGTGCAAACCCCTACAACGTCGTCTGTGGATGTTGTGAACACCTGACAGACACATCCTGATGAATACTTGATAGTTTAGTGCACCATACTTTACGGCTTAGAATCGGGATTCCAATGACGTTTTGAACGCCATAGAACATATGAGATGTTCCGAGAGATGAAATTGGGATTTCAGGCTCATGCCCGTGTTGAGAGGTGTGAGACCTCTGACAAGTTCTTTTGCCAACAAGATGGAGGAGAATAGCTCAGCTAGTGAGCATGTGCTCAGAATGTCTGGGTGCTACAATCACTTAAATCAAGTGGGAGTTAAACTTCTAGATAAGATAGTGATTGATAGAGTTCTCTAGCCACTATCACTAAGCTACTAGATCTTCGTGATGAACTATGACATGCAAGGGATGGAGTTGATCCCGGAGCTGTTCGCGGTGCTTAAGACCGCAAAAGGTAGAAATCAAGAAGGAGCATCAAGTGTTGATGGTTTGACAAAGACCACTGTTTTAAGAAGGGCTAGGGCTAGAAGGGAAACTTCATGCATGGCAAACCAGTTGCCGCTCCAGTGAAGGAATCCAAGGTTGAACCCAAACCCGAGACTAAGTGCTTCTATTGTAAGGGGAACGGTCACTGGTAGCGGAATTACCCCAAATGCATGGTAGATAAGAAGGCCGGCAACTTCAACAAAGTATATAAGTGTTATTAATGTGTACCTCACTAGTACTCCTGGTAGCACCTGGGTATTGGATACCGGTTCAGTTGCTATTATTGGTGACTTGAAGCAAAAGCTACAGACTAAACGGAGACTGGCTAAGGGCGAGGTGATGATGTGGGTTGGAAGTGTTTCCAAAGTTGATGATATCACCATCGCACGCTCCATCTGCCTTCGGGATTAGTATTGAACCCAGATAAATGTTATCAGGTGTCTACGTTGAGCATGAATATGATTAGATCATGTTCATTGAAATACGGTTATTCATTTAAGTTAGAGAATACTGGTTATTCTGTTTACATGAATAATACCTTTCATGGTTATGCACCCTATGTGAATGGTTCATTGAATCTCGGTCGTGGTAATACACATGTTCACGCCAAAAGATGTAGAGTTAATAATGATAATACCACTTTCTTGTGGCACTGCCGCTTATGTCATATTGGCATAAGATGCATGAAGAAACTCCATATCGATGGATGTTTGGAGTCACTTGATTTTGAATCGCTTGACACATGCGAGCCATGCCTCATGGGCAGGATGACTAAGACCCTGTTTTTAGGTACAATGAAACGGGCAAGTGACTTATTGGAAATCATACATGCTGATGCGTGTGATCCAATGAGAATTGAAGCGTGTGGTGGATATCGCTATTTTCTCATCTTCACTGACGATTTGGGTAGATATAGGTATATCTAGTTAATGAAGCACAAGTCTGAAACGTTTGAAAAGTTCAAGCGATTTCAGAGTGAAGTTAAGAACCATCATAACAAGAAGATCAAATTCCCACGATCTGATCGATGAGAATTTCTGAGTTATGAGTTTGGCAATCACTTAAGACATTGTGGAATTGTTTCATAGTTGAAGCCACCTGGAACACCACAGGGTAATGGTGTGTCCGGACGTCGTAATCGAACCCTATGAGATATGGTGCAATCTATGATGTCTCTTACCGATCTACCGTTTTCATTTTGAGGTTATGCGTTAGAGATAGCTGCATTCACATTATATAGGACACCATCTAAGTCCATTGAGACGACGTCATATGAACATTGGTTTGGCAAGAAATCAAAGTTGTCATTTCTTAATGTTTGGGGCTGCGATGCTTAAGGCTTCAGCCGGAGAAGCTCGAACCCAAAGCGGACAAACACATCTTCATAGAATACCCAAAGGTGACAGTTGGGTACACCTTCTATCTCAGATCCGAGGGCAAATTGTTTGTCGCTAAGAACGGGTCCTTTCTCGAGAAAGAGTCTCTCTCAAAAGAATTGAGTGGGAGGAAGATAGAACTTGATGAGGTTGTCGAACCTTTACTTCAACCAGAGAGTGATGCAACACAAAAAGATGTTTTCTGTGGCGCCTACGTCTGTTGAATAGGAAGTTAATGATAGTGATCGTAAAGCTTCAGATCAAGTTGCTATCGAACCTCGTAGGTCGACAAGGATATGTACTACTCCTGAGTGGTACGGTAATCATGTCTTAGATATCATGTTGTTAGACAACAATGAACCTACAAGCTATGGAGAAGCGATGGTGGGCCCGTATTCCGACAAATGGTTAGAAGCCATGAAATCCGAGACAGGATCCATGTATGAGAACAAAGTATGGACTTTGGTGGACTTGCCCGATGATCGGCAAGCCATTGAGATAAATGGATCTTTAAGAAGAAGACGGACGTGGGCGGTAATGTTACCGTCCATGAAGCTCGACTTGTGGGAAAGAGTCTTTTCACAAGTTCAAGGAGTTGACTACGATGAGAATTTCTCACCCGTAGCGATGCTTAAGTTCGTTGGAATCATGTTAGCATTAGCTGTGTTTTTCGATTATGAAATCTGACAGATGGATGTCAAAACAAGTTTTCTTACCAGTTTTCGTAAGAAAAAGTTGTATGTGATACAATAAAAGGTTTTGTCGATCCTAAGGATGCTAAAAGGTATGCTGGCTCCAGCGATCCTTCTATGGACTAGAGCAAGCATCTCGGAATCGGAATATATGTTTTGATGGAGTGATCGAAGCTTTTAGGTTTATACAATGTTTGCTAGAAACTTGTATTTACAAGAAAGTTGAGTGGGAGCACTACAAAATTTCTGATAAGTATATGTGGATGACATATTGTTGATCCGAAATAATGTAGAATTTCTGGAAAGCATAAACGGTTGTTTGAAGAGTGATTTTCAAAGGAAGACCTGAATAAAGTTGCTTACATATTGGGCATCAAGATCTATAGAGATAGATCAAGACGCCTGATGATACTTTCAAAGAACGCACACCTTGACATGTTTTTGAAGGAGTTCAAAATAGATCAGTCAAAGAAGGGGTTCTTACCTGAGTTGTAAGGTGTGAAGTTGAGTAAGACTCAAAGATTGACCACGGCAGAAGAAAGAGGAAGGACGAAGGTCGTCCCCTATGCTTTTGTCATAGGCTCTATACGGTATGCCATGCTGAGTACCGCACCTGATGTGTGCCTTGCCACCTGTCTGGCAAGAGGGTACAAAGGTAATATAGGAGTAGATCACCAGATAGCGGTCAAAATTATCCTTAGAGGAATAAGGAAATGTTTCTCGGTTATGGAGGTGATAAAGAGTTCGACGTAAAGAGTTACGTCGATGCAAGCTTAACACCTATCCGGATAGCTCTGAGTAGAGATACCGGATATGTATAATGGAGCAATAATTTGGAATAGCTCCAAGTGGAACATGGTAGCAGCATCTACGATATAAAGTTTTGCGAAATACATAGGGATCTGAATATGGCAAGACCCGTTGACTACAACCTCTCTCACAAGCATAACATGATCAAACCCAGAACTCTTTGAGTGTTTATCACATAGTGATGTGAACTAGATCATTGAGTCTAGTAGACTCTTGGATGTTGGTCACATGGCGATGTGACCTGTGAGTGTTAATCACATGGCGATGTGAACTAGATTATTGACTCTAGTGCAAGTGGGAGACTGTTGGAAATATGCCCTAGAGGCAATAATAAATTGGTTATTATTATATTTCATTGTTCATGATAACCATTTATTATCCATGCTAGAATTGTATTGATAGGAAACTCAGATACATATGTGGATACATAGACAACACCATGTCCCTAGTAAGCCTCTAGTTGACTAGCTCGTTGATCAATAAGATGGTTACGGTTTCCTGACCATGGACATTGGATGTCGTTGATAACGGGATCACATCATTAGGAGAATGATGTGATGGACAAGACCCAATCCTAAGCCTAGCACAAAGATCGTGTAGTTCGTATGCTAAAGCTTTTCTAATGTCAAGTATCATTTCCTTAGACCATGAGATTGTGCAACTCCCGGATACCGCAGGAGTGCTTTGGGTGTGCCAAACGTCACAACGTAACGGGGTAGCTATAAAGGTTCACTACAGGTATCTCCGAAAGTGTCTGTTGGGTTGGCATGAATCGAGACTGGGATTTGTCACTGCGTGTAACGGAGAGGTATCTCTGGGCCCACTCGGTAGGACATCATCATAATGTGCACAATGTGACCAAGGAGTTGATCACGGGATGATGTGTTACAGAATGAGTAAAGAGACTTGCCGGTAACGAGATTGAACAAGGTATCGGGATACCGACGATCGAATCTCGGGCAAGTACAATACCGCTGGACAAAGGGAATTGAATACGGGATTGATTGAATCCTCGACATCGTGGTTCATCCGATGAGATCATCATGGAACATGTGGGAGCCAACATGGGTATCCAGATCCCGCTGTTGGTTATTGGCCGGAGAGTTGTCTCGGTCATGTCGGCATGGTTCCCGAACCCGTAGGGTCTACAAACTTAAGGTTCGATGACGCTAGGGTTATTAGGAAGACTTGTATGTGATTACCGAATGTTGTTCGGAGTCCCGGATGAGATCCCGGACGTCACGAGGAGTTCCGGAATGGTCCGGAGGTAAAGATTTATATATGGAAAGGTGTTGTTCGGGTTCCGAGAAAAGTTCGGTTTTTTCCGGTATTGTACCGGGAAGCTTCCGAAAGGTTCCGGAGGATTCCGGAGGTCCGGAAAATGTTCCACCACGTCCAATACAGCAGCATGGGTTGTAAGGGGGCGCCCTAACCTTAATGGGCCAAGGGCACCAGCCCCCCCCCCCAAGGCCCATGCGCATGGGAGAGGGGAAACCCTAAGGGGGAGGGCCTCCACTTGACTTGGGAGGCACTCCTCCCCCCCTTGGCCGCCGCCCCAACCCTAGATGGGATCTAGGGGGGCCGTCCCCCTCTCTCCCCACCTATAAATAGTGGAGGGGCGGGAGGGCGGCCACACCCTTGAACCTGGCGCAGCCCCTCCCCTCCAATACCTCTCCTCTTCCGCGTGAGCTTGGCGAAGCCCTGCCGGAGAACTGCCACTCCATCACCACCACGCCGTCGTGCTACTGTTGGACTCTCTTCCTCAACCTCTTCCTCCTCCTTGCTGGATCAAGGCGTGGGAGACGTCTCCGTTCTGTACGTGTGTTGAACGCGGAGGTGTCGTCCGTTCGGCGCTAGGATCATCGGTGATTTGGATCACGATGAGTACGACTCCATCAATCCCGTTCACTTGAACGCTTCCTCTTAGCAATCTACAAGGGTATGTAGATGCACTCTTCATCCCCTCGTTGCTAGATTACTCCATAGATTGATCTTGGTGATGCGTAGAAAATTTTAAATTTCTGCTACGATCCCCAATAAAGAAGATGTCCCAAATCAAACTAAAGGGCTCGGGGGCTGTCGAGGGGGCGATGGCCGCGTAGAGGGATTTGGTGGAGAAGAGGCCGGATGGCTTCAGTCGCCAAGAGATGGCATCCGTGGTGTCGGCGACGTTCATCGGGAGGAGGGCTATGTCCTGGAGGAGGGCATCCCAAGCGGCCACTTCAGGCGGGCCAAAGGGGCGGCGGAAGGCAAGGCGCCCTAAGTCAATAAGGGCCGTCTCAACCAAAACCTGAGGGTCAACTGCAATGGAGAAGAGCTCCGGAAATCGCACGGCCAGGGGGGTGTCGCTGAAGGAAATATGCCCTAGAGGCAATAATAAAGTTATTATTTATTTCCTTATATCATGATAAATGTTTATTATTCATGCTAGAATTGTATTAACCGGAAACATAATACATGTGTGAATACATAGACAAACAGAGTGTCACTAGTATGCCTCTACTTGACTAGCTCGTTAATCAAAGATGGTTATGTTTCCTGACCATGAACAATAAGTTGTTATTTGATTAACGAGGTCACATCATTAGTTGAATGATCTGATTGACATGACCCATTCCATTAGCTTAGCACCTGATCGTTTAGTATGTTGCTATTGCTTTCTTCATGACTTATACATGTTCCTATGACTATGAGATTATGCAACTCCCGTTTGCCGGAGGAACACTTTGGGTGCTACCAAACGTCACAACGTAAATGGGTGATTATAAAGGAGCATTACAGGTGTCTCCAAAGGTAGATGTTGGGTTGGCGTATTTCGAGATTAGGATTTGTCACTCCGATTGTCGGAGAGGTATCTCTGGGCCCTCTCGGTAATGCACATCACATAAGCCTTGCAAGCACTGCAACTAATATGTTAGTTGTGAGATGATGTATTACGGAACGAGTAAAGAGACTTGCCGTTAACGAGATTGAACTAGGTATTGGATACCGACGATCGAATCTCGGGCAAGTAACATACCGATGACAAAGGGAACAACGTATGTTGTTATGCGGTCTGACCGATAAAGATCTTCGTAGAATATGTAGGAGCCAATATGGGCATCCAGGTCCCACTATTGGTTATTGACCAGAGACATGTCTCGGTCATGTCTACATTGTTCTCGAACCCGTAGGGTCCGCACGCTTAAGGTTACGATGACAGTTATATTATGAGTTTATGCATTTTGATGTACCGAAGGTTGTTCGGAGTCCCGGATGTGATCACGGACATGACGAGGAGTCTCGAAATGGTCGAGACATAAAGATTGATATATTGGAAGTCTATGTTTGGACATCGGAAGTGTTCCGGGTGAAATCGGGATTTTACCGGGTTACCGGGAGGTTACCGGAACCCCCCGGGAGCCATATGGGCCATCATGGGCCTTAGTGGAAAGGAGAAAGGGGCAGCCCAAGGGGGCTGCGCGCCTCCCCCCTTCCCCTAGTCCTATTAGGACTAGGAGAGGTGGCCGGCCACCCCTCTCCCTCTTTCCCCCTTGGGAATCCTAGTTGGAATAGGATTGGAGGGGAGTCCTACTCCCGGTAGGAGTAGGACTCCTCCTGCGCCTCCTCCTCCTGGCCGGCGCACCCTCCCCCCTTGGCTCCTTTATATACTGAGGTAGGGGCACCTCTAAACACACAAGTTGACACAAGTTGATCCACGTGATCGATTCCTTAGCCGTGTGCGGTGCCCCCTGCCACCATATTCCTCGATAATACTGTAGCGGAGTTTAGGCGAAGCCCTGCTGCTGTAATTCATCAAGATCGTCACCACGCCGTCGTGCTGACGAAACTCTTCCCCGACACTTTGCTGGATCGGAGTCCGGGGATCGTCATCGAGCTGAACGTGTGCTCGAACTCGGAGGTGCCGTAGTTTCGGTGCTTGATCGGTTGGATCGTGAAGACGTACGACTACTTCCTCTACGTCGTGTCATCGCTTCCGCAGTCGGTCTGCGTTGGGTACGTAGACAACACTCTCCTCTCGTTGCTATGCATCACATGATCCTGTGTGCGCGTAGGAAAATTTTGAAATTACTACGAAACCCAACAGTGGCATCAGAGCCTAGGTTAATGATGTTGATGTTATATGCACGAGTAGAACACAAGTGAGTTGTGGACGATACAAGTCATACTGCCTACCAGCATGTCATATTTTGGTTCAGCGGTATTGTTGGACGAGACGACCCGGACCAGCCTTACGCGTACGCTTACGCGAGACCGGTTCCCTCGACGTGCTTTGCACAGAGATGGCTTGCGGGCGACTGCCTCTCCAACTTTAGTTGAACCAAGTATGGCTACGCCCGGTCCTTGCGAAGGTTAAAACGGAGTCTATTTGACAAACTATCGTTGTGGTTTTGATGCGTAGGTGAGATTGGTTCTTACTTAAGCCCGTAGCAGCCACGTAAAACATGCAACAACAAAGTAGAGGACGTCTAACTTGTTTTTGCAGGGCATGTTGTGATGTGATATGGTCAAGGCATGATGCTGAATTTTATTGTATGAGATGATCATGTTTTGTAACCAAGTTATCGGCAACTGGCAGGAGCCATATGGTTGTCGCTTTATTGTATGCAATGCAATCGCGATGTAATGCTTTACTTTATTACTAAACGGTAGTGATAGTCATGAAAGCATAAGATTGGCGAGACGACAACGATGCTACGATGGAGATCAAGGTGTCGCGCCGGTGACGATGGTGATCATGACGGTGCTTCGGAGATGGAGATCACAAGCACAAGATGATGATGGCCATATCATATCACTTATATTGATTGCATGTGATGTTTATCTTTTTATGCATCTTATCTTGCTTTGATTGACGGTAGCATTATAAGATGATCTCTCACTAAATTATCAAGAAGTGTTCTCCCTGAGTATGCACCGTTGCGAAAGTTCTTCGTGCTGAGACACCACGTGATGATCGGGTGTGATAGGCTCTATGTTCAAATACAACGGGTGCAAAACAGTTGCGCACGCAGAATACTCAGGTTAAACTTGACGAGCCTAGCATATGCAGATATGGCCTCGGAACACGGAGACCGAAAGGTCGAGCGTGAATCATATAGTAGATATGATCAACATAATGATGTTCACCGATGAAACTACTCCATCTCACGTGATGATCGGACATGGTTTAGTTGATTTGGATCACGTGATCACTTAGAGGATTAGAGGGATGTCTATCTAAGTGGGAGTTCTTAAGTAATATGATTAAATTGAACTTAAATTTATCATGAACTTAGTCCTGGTAATATTTTGCAAATCATGTTGTAGATCAATAGCTCGCGTTGTTGCTTCCCTGTGTTTATTTTGATATGTTCCTAGAGAAAATTGTGTTGAAAAATGTTAGTAGCAATGTTGCGGATTTGATCCGTGATCTGAGGTTAAATCCTCATTGCTGCACAGAAGAATTATGTCCTTAATGCACCGCTAGGTGAAAGACCTATTGCAGGAGCAGATGCAGAAGTTATGAACGTCTGGCTAGCTCAATATGATGACTACTTGATAGTTTAGTGCACCATGCTTAACGGCTTAGAATCGGGACTTCAAAGACGTTTTGAACGTCATGGATCATATGAGATGTTCCAGGAATTGAAGTTAATATTTCAAGCAAATACCCGAGTTGAGAGATATGAAGTCTCCAACAAGTTCTATAGCTAAAAGATGGAGGAGAATCGCTCAACTAGTGAGCATGTGCTCAGATTGTCTGGGTACTTCAATCGCTTGAATCAAGTGGGAGTTAATCTTCCAGATAAGATAGTGATTGACAGAATTCTCTAGTCACCATCACCAAGTTAGTAGAACTTCGTGATGAACTATAGTATGCAAGGGATGATGAAAATGATTCCCGAGCTCTTCGTGATGTTGAAATCAACGAAGGTAGAAATCAAGAAAGAGCATCAAGTGTTGATGGTTGACAAGATCACTAGTTTCAAGAAAAGGGCAAAGGGAAAGAAAGGGGAACTTCAAGTAGATTGACAAGCAAGTTGTCACTCCCACGAAGAAGCCCAAAGCTGAACCAAAGCCTGAAACTGAGTGCTTACACTGCAAAGGAAATGGTCACTGGAAGCGGAACTACCCTAAATATTTGGTGGATAAGAAAGGATGGCAAAGTGAAAAAGGGTATATTTGATATACAGGTGTTTGATGTGTGCTTTACTAGTGTTTATAGCAACCCCTCGGTATTTGGTACTGGTTCAGTTGCTAAGAGTAGTAACTCGAAACGGGAGTTGCAGAATAAACAGAAACTAGTTAAGGGTGAAGTGATGATGTGTGTTGAAAGTAGTTTCAAGATTGATATGATCATCATCGCACACTCCCTATTCTTTCGGGATTAGTGTTGAACCTAAATAAATGTTATTTGGTGTTTGCGTTGAGCATGAATATGATTTGATCATGTTTATTGCAATACGGTTATTCATTTAAGTAAGAGAATAAACTGTTGTTCTATTTACATGAATAAAACCTTATATGGTTACACACCCAATGAAAATGGTTCATTGGATCTCGATCGTAGTGATACACATATTCATAATATTGATGCCAAAAGATGCAAAGTTAATAATGATAGTGCAACTTATTTGTGGCACTGCCGTTTGGGTCATATCGGTGTAAAGCGCATGAAGAAACTCCATAAAGATGGATTTTCGGAATCACTTGGTTATGAATCATTTGATGCTTGCGAACCGTGCCTTTTGGGCAAGATGACTAAAACTCCGTTCTTCGGAACAATGGAACGAGTTACTGACTTATTGGAAATAATACATACCGATGTATGCGATCCAATGAGTGCTGTTGCTCGTGGCAAGCATCGTTGTTTTCTGACCTTCACAAGATGATTTGAGCAGATATGGGTATATCTACTTCATGAAACATAAAGTCTGAAATAGTTGAAAGGTTCAAAGAATTTCAGAGTGAAGTGGAAAAATCATCGTAACAAGAAAATAAAGTTTCTGCGATCTGATCGCGGAGACAAATATTTGAGTTACGAGTTTGGTCTTCAATTAAAACAATGTGGAATAGTTTCACAGCTCACGCCACCTGGAACACCACATCGTTATGGTGTGTCCGAACGTCGTAACCGCACTTTATTTGATATGGTGCGATCTATGATATCTCTTTACCACTATCGTTTTGGGGTTGTGCATTAGAGACAGCTGCATTCACGTTTTAAAATAGGGCACCATCTAAATCCGTTGAGACGACACTGTATGAACTATGGTTTAGCAGTAAACCTAACCTGTTGTTTCTTAAAGTTTGGGGCTGCGATGCTTATGTGAAAAGGTTTCATCCTGATAAGCTCGAACCCAAATCGGAGAAGTGCATCTTCATACCCAAAGGAAATTGTTGGGTACACCTTCTATCACAGATCCAAAGGCAAGACATTCGTTGCTAAAATGGATCCTTTCCAGAGAAGGAGTTTCTCTCAAAAGAAGTGAATGGGAGGAGAGTAGAACTTGATGAGGTAATTATACCTTCTCCCTTATTGGAAAGTAGTTCATCACAGAAATCAGTTCCAGTGATTCCTACACCAATAAGTGAGGAAGTTAATGATGATGATCATCAAACTTCAGATCAAGTTACTACCAAACCTCGTAGGTCTTCCAGAGTAAGATCCGCACCAGAGTGGTACGGTAATCATGTTCTGGAAGTCATGTTACTAGACCATGATGAACCTACGAACTATGAGGAAGCAATGATGAGCCCAGATTCCACGAAATGGCTTGAGGCCATGAAATCTGAGATATGATCCATGTATGAGAACAAAGTGTAGACTTTGATTGACTTGCCCGATGATCGGTGAGTCATTAAGAATAAATGGATCTTCAAGAGGAAGACGGACATTGATAGTAGTGTTACTATCTACAAAGCTAGACTTGTCGAAAAAGGTTTTTGACAAAGTTCAAGGTGTTGAATACGATGAGATTTTCTTACTCGTATCGATGCTTAAAAGTCTGTCCGAATCATGTTAGCAATTGCCGCATTTTATGATTATGAAATTTGGCAGATGGATGTCAAAACTGCATTCCTGAATGGATTTCTGGAAGAAGAGTTGTATATGATGCAACCAGAAGGTTTTGTCGATCCAAAGGGAGCTAACAAAGTGTGCAAGCTCCAGCGATCCATTTATGGACTGGTGCAAGAATCTCGGAGTTGGAATATACGCTTTGATAAGTTGATCAAAGCATATAGTTATTGTACAGACTTACAGTGAAGCCTGTATTTACAAGAAAGTGAGTGGGAGCACTACAACATTTCTGATAAGTATATGTGAATGACATATTGTTGATCGGAAATAATGTAGAATTATTCTGCAAAGCATGAAAGGATACTTGAATAAAAGTTTTTCAAAGAAAGACCTTGGTGAAGCTGCTTACACATTGAGCATCAAGATCTATATAGATAGATGAAGACGCTTGATAAGATTTTTTCAATGAATACATACCTTGATAAATTTTTTGAAATAGTTCAAAATGGAACAGTCAAAGGAGGAGTTCTTGCCTGTGTTGCAAGGTGTTAAGTTGAGTAAGACTCAAAGCCCGACCACGGCAGAAAATAGAAAGAGAATGAAAGTCATTCCCTATGCCTCAGTCATAGGTTCTATAAAGTATGCCATGCTGTATACCAGATCTATTGTATGCCATACCACTGAGTTTGGCAAGGGAGTACAATAGTGATCTAGGAGTAGATCACTGGACATTGGTCAAGAATATCCTTAGTAAGGACTAAGGAGATGTTTCTCAATTATGGAGGTGATAAAAGAGTTTGTTGTAAAAGTTACATCAGTGCAAACTTTTACACTGATCCAGATGACTCTAAGTCTCAATCTGGATACATATTGAAAGTGGGAGCAATTAGCTAGAGTAGCTCCGCACAGAGCATTGTAGACATAGGATATTTGCAAAATACATACGGCTCTGAATATGACAGACCCGTTGACTAAGCTTCTCTCACGAGCAAAACATGATCACACCTTAGTACTCTTTGGGTGTTAATCACATAGCGATGTGAACTATGGGTGTTAATCACATGGTGATATGAACTATTGCTGTTAAATCACATGGCGATGTGAACTAGATTATTGACTCTAGTGCAAGTGGGAGACTGAAGGAAATATGCCCTAGAGGCAATAATAAAGTTATTATTTATTTCCTTATATCATGATAAATGTTTATTATTCATGCTAGAATTGTATTAACCGGAAACATAATACATGTGTGAATACATAGACAAACAGAGTGTAACTAGTATGCCTCTACTTGACTAGCTCGTTAATCAAAGATGGTTATGTTTCCTGACCATGAACAATGAGTTGTTATTTGATTAACGAGGTCACATCATTAGTTGAATGATCTGATTGACATGACCCATTCCATTAGCTTAGCACCTGATCGTTTAGTATGTTGCTATTGCTTTCTTCATGACTTATACATGTTCCTATGACTATGAGATTATGCAACTCCCGTTTGCCGGAGGAACACTTTGGGTGCTACCAAACGTCACAACGTAAATGGGTGATTATAAAGGAGCATTACAGGTGTCTCCAAAGGTAGATGTTGGGTTGGCGTATTTCGAGATTAGGATTTGTCACTCCGATTGTCGGAGAGGTATCTCTGGGCCCTCTCGGTAATGCACATCACATAAGCCTTGCAAGCACTGCAACTAATATGTTAGTTGTGAGATGATGTATTACGGAACGAGTAAAGAGACTTGCCGTTAACGAGATTGAACTAGGTATTGGATACCGACGATCGAATCTCGGGCAAGTAACATACCGATGACAAAGGGAACAACGTATGTTGTTATGCGGTCTGACCGATAAAGATCTTCGTAGAATATGTAGGAGCCAATATGGGCATCCAGGTCCCACTATTGGTTATTGACCAGAGACATGTCTCGGTCATGTCTACATTGTTCTCGAACCCGTAGGGTCCGCACGCTTAAGGTTACGATGACAGTTATATTATGAGTTTATGCATTTTGATGTACCGAAGGTTGTTCGGAGTCCCGGATGTGATCACGGACATGACGAGGAGTCTCGAAATGGTCGAGACATAAAGATTGATATATTGGAAGTCTATGTTTGGACATCGGAAGTGTTCCGGGTGAAATCGGGATTTTACCGGGTTACCGGGAGGTTACCGGAACCCCCCGGGAGCCATATGGGCCATCATGGGCCTTAGTGGAAAGGAGAAAGGGGCAGCCCAAGGGGGCTGCGCGCCTCCCCCCTTCCCCTAGTCCTATTAGGACTAGGAGAGGTGGCCGGCCGCCCCTCTCCCTCTTTCCCCCTTGGGAATCCTAGTTGGAATAGGATTGGAGGGGAGTCCTACTCCCGGTAGGAGTAGGACTCCTCCTGCGCCTCCTCCTCCTGGCCGGCGCACCCTCCCCCCTTGGCTCCTTTATATACTGAGGCAGGGGCACCTTTAAACACACAAGTTGACACAAGTTGATCCACGTGATCGATTCCTTAGCCGTGTGCGGTGCCCCCTGCCACCATATTCCTCGATAATACTGTAGCGGAGTTTAGGCGAAGCCCTGCTGCTGTAATTCATCAAGATCGTCACCACGCCGTCGTGCTGACGAAACTCTTCCCCGACACTTTGCTGGATCGGAGTCCGGGGATCGTCATCGAGCTGAACGTGTGCTCGAACTCGGAGGTGCCGTAGTTTCGGTGCTTGATCGGTTGGATCGTGAAGACGTACGACTACTTCCTCTACGTCGTGTCATCGCTTCCGCAGTCGGTCTGCGTTGGGTACGTAGACAACACTCTCCTCTCGTTGCTATGCATCACATGATCCTGTGTGCGCGTAGGAAAATTTTGAAATTACTACGAAACCCAACAGTCGCCAATCCACCGGTCAAACCAGAACAGGGTCGAGGACCCAGTACCAACCGATATGGATGTGCCAATGCGAAGCACAGGTAGCAGCTGGATGACGGCTTGCCAAAACTGGGAACCGCCAGAGCGCTGACAGAATGCGAGGGGCTGTCCCTGAAGGTACATGTTCCGGATGATAGTGAGCCACAAGCCTCCATCGCCATTAGCAATGTGCTAGAGCCAACGGGTCAGGAGGGCAATGTTCATGCGCCGTGAGGACAAGATCCCAAGACCGCCCTGGTCCTTGGGTTTGCATATATCGGGCCAGCTCACCATATGGTACATCTGCTTATCGCCTTCACCCACCCAGAAGAATCTGGATTGGTACTTGGCGATTTCCTGATGGAGCGTCTCGTGAAGGCTATAGAAGCTCATGAGGAACCAAAGAAGGCTGGCAAGCGAGGAGTTGATGAGGATCACGCGAGCCGCCTTCGACAACCAGCGCCCTTTCCAGGGCTCAACCCGGTGTTGCATACGGGTCACCATGGGCGAAGATCTGCCACAGTGAGGCGCGAATCACTAATGGGGATCCCCAGGTAGGTTGTGGGGAAAGAACCCAGCCGACAACACGATTACCCATCCGAACCAATCCGCCTTCATACGAGGCTGATTTATCCTGGATGGGGTGCTGGTATTCCACGAAGTCCTCCACGAAGTCCGGGTGAAACACCATCAGGCAGTCTTCCTGAAGCTAGATTTCCACAAAGCGTACGACACGGTCCACTGGCCCTTCTTGCGGGAAGTGCTGCTTCGCAAGGGTTTTGACGACCATTGGGTGACTCGAGTCATGCAACTTGTCTCCTGCGGCCGGACCACGGTGAACATTAACAGAGATATTGGGCCCTACTTCCCCACCCTTTATGGGGTTCATCAGGGTGACCCATTCTCGTTGTTCTTGTTCAACATGGTAGTTGATGCCCTGGCCTCCATCCTTGACAAGGCCAAGGATGCCGGCCATATCCACGGCTTCGTTCCCCACCTAGTCGGAGGGGGAGGGGTCTCCCTCCTACAATATGTGGATGATACCATAATAATGGTGGAGGGATCTGTTCAGGACATAGCTAACCTGAAGTTCCTCCTCCGGTGCTTCCAACAGATGTCTGAGCTAACCATCAATTTTGGTAAGAGCGAAGCGATGGTTCTTGGGTATTCCACCGAGGAAGCACAGGCTATTACTTGCATGCCTTATAAACCGAGACGGAGGAAGTATGATGCTCTGTTTTTTTTTCAAACCATGTAGGAGTACACTGACGACCCAACAGCAACAAAAAAGCGAAAAAACTAAGGACACGAGCAATCGTAGGAGAACAACAAAAAGACAAAAAAAAGGCATTTAGCGCCCGCTTTGGACCAGTTGAGTGCGTCGCCTTTGATTTTGTCCAAATACGATCAACGGAGCTAGCTTTGTTATCAAATACTCTTACTGTTGCGCTCATTCTAAATTGTCCAAGCCACCAAAGACAATATGATGCTCTGTTTGTGAAAACTGAGATGAACCTGAAGAAGCTTTACATTACGGAACATGGGTGAAGATCTAAAGAAGTCAAGCGTAGCTGCGTAGGGCATTTTATTTTTTTGAAAAGAGGGGACATCCCTCAGCCTCTGCACGTAGGGCATTTTTAACCTATGCTGTAACTATGAGAATGAGAAGACGAAATGACGAAGGCGAAGGCGCCACGTTCTTTCTCCGTGGTGCTCTTTGCGTTGAGGGAGCACACCCTGGGGTACAGGCGCACTATTCGGATAATCGATCCCCCCTAAACATGCACCTCAGGCGGCTGTTTCATTGCACCTGCAGCTGCAACTGCTTCCATAACCCCATTGATGACAGATTAAAAGAGTGATGCACCTCTGATCCATTGCAAGAATTACCCATAGTAGCTGATCAATTTGGAAGAACATTAATTCGATGGAACTTCCAAGAGAAGGAAAACAACGACCGAGTTTCAGAAACTGCGCATGGATTCGAACAATTTGAGAAGAGCTTCTCAATATTAATTTTGCGGACAAGCTTCCAACAAAATCTATCAAAACCTCCCAAGATATTCTAACACACCCAACTTTAGAACCTTCGAAGTTTGTGGACAGAGCAATGTGCCAAACTGATACATTCTTGGCTGCCCTACATTAGAGAAGTGGTTTCAATCATAGGAAAACACAATGAAGCAGCGCTGGAGTCTCTGTGGTCTCGTTTTGTAACCCCAGCCTCTGCATCATGCGACCCACACAGCTTATCCCTGTGGTCTCGTTGATGGTCTCATCTGTCAGCTGCTCACCTTGTTGCTGCTTCATTTCTTTTTTAACAGTTGTACTACTGTTGATCTTCATGGCAATTCGTCTTTGTTATGCACATCTTCTCAATGTAGCTCTTTCTTGTAGCAAATATTTATGCTCGGCAGAATCAGTTACCCGTAACTTTCACACTTCGTGCCCGCATGTTCATCATAGTGCTATAAAGCATTGTTCGTCACAGCACTATGAAGCACATCTGGATGCACCTCTCATCAGTCTACAGTACCTTCTTGTGCCTTCAATGATGCTGGGAAGACCTGAACAACAGATATGGTAAAAATCAGAAAAAAAACAGAGTATGCACAGTTATCCATGCGATAGCACAATTAAAACCAGATTTCTTTTTTCTGCTAATATGAATAGTTCTATTAGAGATACGACAAGCAAATCAACTCAACGAAGAACGAAGAACAAGCAGGGGACACGAGATATTAACGTGGAAAACCCCTCGAACACGAAGGGGAAAAAACCACAGACGCCAACCAGCCAAACTTCACTACATCGGGGGAGGTTACAAACGCCGGGAATTTACAACCGATCAACTTATCCCATGCAGCGGCTTACAAGAGGTATATATAACACCAGCGACAGGCCTCGCTCCGCTCGCTCGTCAGAAGTTAGCCTTCCTCTTTATACTTGAATTTGGAGCATAACATAACAAACTCCACCTTGAGACAAATTCCATCTTGTAGCATGAATGAGAACCTCCTCCCTGAACAACAAAGAAAATACTTTCGGCGCCAAATAGCCAATAGGGCTAATGAGTTATACCAACTAAGTCTGAGCAAAGCTCAAACTTAGCAACATGAACTTGCTTTGTCAACATATCAGTAGGATTATCATGAGTATTAATCTTGCATACCTTCAGTTTACCTTGCTCAACAGTGTCTCGAACATAATGATATTTGACATCAATGTGCTTTGTTCTCTCATGGAACATCTGATCCTTAGTGAGGTAAATGGCACTCTGACTGTCACAAAATAAGTTAATGCAAGAATTATCTCCACAAAGCTCAGCATACAAACCTTTCAACCAAATTGATTCTTTACATGCTTCTGCAATAGCCATGTATTCTGCTTCAGTGGTAGACTGGGCAACTACTGGCTGCAACATTGCCCTCCAACTCACGGCACAACCACCAACAGTGAACACATAACCTGCAAGGGACCTCCTCTTGTCTAAACCTCTGGAAGCAAAATCTGAATCCACATAGCCAGCTAGTCCCTCACCAGTTCTGTTGAATTTTAAGCAAGCATTGGAAGTGCCATGAAGGTACCTGAAAATCCACTGAATAGCCTTACAATGTTCTTTATCAGGGTTAGCCATGTATCGACTGACCAAACTCATTGCAAATGACAAATCAGGCCTAGAACACACCATGGCATACGTTAAAACGATGAAGAACTTTCTTAATGTAACTCTGCTGACTAAGAAATAACAAACCGGAATTTCTGTCCCTCCTAATCTCCATACCTAGAATTTTCTTAGCAGCACCAAGATCCTTCATCTCAAACTCATTACTTAATTGTGCCTTTAAAGTAATGATCTCTTTCTTAACCTTGGCAGCAATCAACATATCATCAACATATAACAGCAAGTATATAGGTGATCCATCAACAAATTTAATGTAAACACAATTATCATATGCAGACATCTTAAATCCATGTGCTATCATAAATGAATCAAACCTTTTATACCATTGTCTCGGAGACTGTTTCTTCAAACCATATAGGGACCTCTTTAACTTGCAAACAAATTTCTCCTTACCAGGCACAATGAAACCTTCTGATTGGTCCATGTAAATCTCCTCGTCCAGTTCACCATGCAGAAAAGCAGTCTTGAGATCTAATTGCTCAAGCTCAAGATCATGCATAGCAACAATACCAAGCCTACCAGCCTACGCTCCACTTAGGACCAAGCCTACCGGCGACGGGACTCGCTCCGCTCGATCGTCAGAAGTTAGCCTCCCTCTTTATACTTGAATTTGGAGCATAACATAACAGTTCATGTAAGTGTGGCCTATTTTACTCGGTAATCTAAACATATGAGGTGGAAGTTCAGACAGAATAGAGCTCAGAAGGGTGAAGAGGAAAGTAGGCCCCCCTCCCCCCCCCCCGCGTCGTCTCCGTGAGGCGACTCGGGTGGGCACCCCGTCGGCCGCCGCCACAGCATCTCCACCAGCCACCGCCGCTGGCAAAACGACGTCGGGCGAAGCCCATCGACGGCTGGCGGCAGCGGGATCCGGCCCCCGCGCGTGCTCTGGTCCTGCCGCCCCCTCCCCTCATCCGCATCGGGGCCACTGGATCTGGCCTGGTGCTTCCCTTTGGCTGACTCCCTCCTTCTGATCCGTTCGGCATGCCGCGGCTGCGGGCTTCCGGCGCCCTCGGGTGGCTGCGGTGGCCTGGCCTCGTGGCTGCCTCGGCAGCGGTTCCACCCGTTGTTGTCTGTTGGCTGGGCGCAGCGTCCCTGCTCCCACACTCTTGCGTCGGCCTTCGTCGCCTCCTGCCCTCAAGCTCGCGCTGTCAACCGCCTAGTTCGCGCTATGCATCCTACCTCCCGCAGATCCAACTGTCGCGTCTCCCGCCTCCATCGCCCCCACCCTGTTCGTTGTCGTCATGCTCCTGTGCATGCTTGCCAAACGAAGGTGGCGTCGTGGCTGCTCCTCCTTGGAGCCCTCCATCTCCCAGTTCCCCCAGTGGGATGCCGCTATCTCATAGCCTTTCCTGCTGGGGCATCCCACCTGTGGTCCTCACCGGTGGCTCTCGGCGTTAAGGGTGCCTGCCGACGTCTCTGCCGGTCGGATTCACCTCGATCTGGGGCCGTCTAGTTTCAGCGCTGCTCGCGCTATTGGCGGCTGCTCTGCGTCTCGTCGCGTGGAGGATGTGACCGTGGTTTGGGAGAAATCCATGGTCGGCCGGCTGCTGCTAGCCGAGACAGCGGCGACGCTTCCCGTCGTTCCCATCTTGATGTCGTTGTCTTCATTCCCCAGTCTTGTGATGTTTTCGGCATGCCCTGTGGTGTTCTATGCTTGGTGATGCCCTTCAACTACGCCGGTGGCACACAGGTGCCGTGAAGTCTTCTCGGCCCGGCGTGACCGTTCAAATGTACCCCATGACACAGGTGGTATCACAGCTTAGTGCAGTCTTGGTTACCCGGTGCTTTTTGATTGCATCGACGGTGCAGTGTCATGATTGAATCTCGGCTCGCTACTGCAGTTCAAGCGCCGTGGTGCCCCTTTGTTGTGTTATTTTGGGTGTGCTATGTGGAGTTCTATGCACTAGCAAGTACTGACGCCTAAAGTCCTTTTGGAAAGGGCTTTTGCGGTTGCAGTGATCTACCAAGTAATCCATAGTTCATGGAAATTAGTCTGACTGCTACTCTGATTTTTCTTTTCTAACTAACAAGGTAGAGTTGGAACACAACAACAAAAATGTTACAAGGCAAAGTAGAGTTGGAAATCTTAACATTTATGCATGAGCCAATCCAACAAGAAATGCCGTACAAAGTAACTTCTGCAAAATGTACATATTCACATCACAGTTTGCTACACCATCACTTGTGAAACTGAATAAATCCGATAAGATTCAGCATCACCACATTAGCTACAAATATATTCCATCTTCCTGCTAACTGCAAATCATCTGCACCCATTTCTCCTCTTTGTGGGATAGAGGACTGAATAAACAACTGAGATTTATTATCTCAATTTTCATAAAACAACGCTACAACAAAATAGTAGGTATTGCACTGACACTTGCAGTCCGTAAATCTCATCTATCTTCAGTTATACTCCCTCCGTTCCTAAATATTTGTCTTTTTAAAGATTTCAAATAGACTACCACATACGGATGTATATAGACATATTTTAAAGTGTAGATTCACTCATTTTGCTCCGTATGTAGTCACTTGTTGAAATCTCTAGAAAGACAAATATTTAGGAACGGAGGGAGTAACAGCAAAAAAAAAAATAGTTTGCTTCCAGTCACATCATCCTATAAACTAATTACCCCCAGCCAGCAACAGTTCAAACTTACTAGTATCTTTTCAGGTAGTTCACGAGCCATGATACTCGGTCCTCCTCAGTCATGGCCATATATGCAGAGCCCTGGGCATACTGATGTGAGCTTCCTTTCGCTCACCTAAACCTAGACATTTATAACAAGGTAAAGTTGAACACAACAAAAAAATTTTAAAACACAAAGTACATGGAAATCTAGACATTTATGCATGAGCCAATCCAACAAGAAATGCAGTACAGAGTATCTACTACAAAATGTATATACTCACATCACAGTTTGCCATACCATCACTTGTGAAACGGGATAAATCCAGTAAGATTCAGGATCACCACATTAGCTACAAAATGCAGTATATTCCATTTTTCTGCTAACTGCACATCATCTGCACCCATTTCTCCTCTTTGTTAACGACAGTAAGGGAGTGGGATAGAGAACTGGATAAACAATTGAGATTTATCTTCTCAATTTTCACAAAACGATGCTGCAACAAAACAGTAGGTGTTGCACTGAAACTTGCAGTCTGTAAATCTCGTCTATCTTCACTTATGACAGCAAAAAAACATACAGTATGTTTACAGTCACATAATGCTGCAAAATAATTACCGCCAACCAGCAACAGTTAAAACTTAGTACTCCCTCTGGCTCTAATTAACTGTCCCGACCTATACTTCGTGTGCTTTACCACTTAGCTTGCGGGTCGCGTCAATTAAATGGGGCCGGGGGGAGTAGTATTTTTTCAAGAAGTTAATGAGCCATGATACCCGGTCCTCCTCGCTCATGGCCATATATGCGGAGCCCTGGGCAGTGTTGTCCATCAGCTGAGACAGAGCAACTAACAAATATTCCTCAGCAAAGCCGGGCATGTTCATCACAGCACTATACAGCACATCCGGATCCGCCTCATCCATCACAGTAGTACCATGAATGGGAGCTACTAGAATGGCCTTTGTTGTGTCCTCTTCCTGTGCCATCAATGATCTTGGGACGATCTGAATAACAGAACAGTATAATCAGACAATAGAGCATGTACAGCTGGCCATGGTATAGCACAATTAAAACCATAATTCCGTTCTTCTTAGATGCATAATTAGTTCAGTTGTCACATATCTATAATCCCTCCCCAGACCCCACCTTGTGTGGGAGCTTCTATGCACTGGGTCTGTCCTTTTTTAGTAATCTAGACATATGAGGCATCAAATAGAAATAAAAAAAGACACTTAATTCGACACTTGTCATGATTATGCAGAAAAGTAAAAGCAATACAACAGTTAGCTTGGCGAGCACACATACCCCTCTGATGTGAGCAAGCTTCATCTTGTTCTCCTCTGAGTCTGATTCACACCATTTCACTAGTGTAGGGCAGCCACGGATGGTTAGCTGTTCAAGCTTAGTCAGTTGTTGTATGCTGTCAGGCAAAGACCTGATCCCCTCACAGCGCATGATCTGCAATTCCTTGAGAGAGGCAAGTTTTCCTAACCACTGCGGTAGTGACGTCATGCTTCTGCACACAGACAGCCTTAGGATCTGCAGAGATGTCACCTTGGCCAACCAACTCGGCAATTCTGCCTGGTCGAAGGACAATGATACAAGCGAGGAGAACTGTTGGATGATCTTAGGTGAGGTGGTCAGATCACTGCAACCGGTGATAGTTAAATCACGGAGGGCAGGGAGTTGGTGAAGCAACCTCCACTGATGCAAGGGCACCTTGCTGTTTTTGACAATCAGTTTTGTTATTGGAGAAGAGGAAGCACCACCGTGTGACAAATTCTCTTCCCATGATGATAGCACATTATCAGAATCTATTATCCACAAAACCGTAGCTCTTGGTGCACATGGTTTTATCCTCAGCTTGGCACATTGATCTATGGTCAATGCCCCAAGCTTAGGCTCGCCACTGGTATATGCCGTGTTCCACTCTTCCAAGCTCTCCATGCGGCACAGACCTAGCTCTCGTAGGTATGGTAGTTGACCAAGTGATGGTAGGTTATTGCAGTTAGGAAAATCACAGAAATATAACTGAGAAAGATTAGGGAGATGCTGCCTGATACCCATAAGCCAATTAGGAACGCTGACACTGCTATAACCACTTATATACAATCTCTGCACACTGGTTGGTGGCACTAGTTTTTCCAATACCTCCTTGTCATCCACAGACCTCCCACCCACGACAGTCCATTCAAATCTTAGCTCTATAATTTTTTGTATCTGCACCTGCCTTTGGGTCATTGACATGTGGGCCAGCCACCTGTTGGGCCCACATGTCATAGACACAAAGGCAGGTGCCTTAAGGCATCGAAGCATTGTCCGTTTTATACATCGTGCCTCTTCTGCAGACTTCACATTTTCGAGTCTATATATCGTCAGCACTTCAAGACAAAGCAGGCTGATATTGCTGCTAAATTTATCACTTGAAGCATGCACCACAAGATCAGCAGGAAGCTTCAATCTGGTGCAGTCTAAGAGGTACAATGTATGAAGCTTCATGAGGTTGCCAATACTTTCTGGTATACTGATGGAATAGGCTTTATTCTTAGACAAGTCCAGATGCTCTAGATTAGAAAGAGTACAGACAGAGTCAAGCAATCTGACAATTTCGTTTTCTGATGCCGGCGCCATGGCATTCATGCACCCCGATAGATTTAAATACCTGAGTTTGATTAGATTGCTAATGGCCTTTGACAGCCTTCCGATATGTTCCTTGTTACCTGATAAATTCAGATATTGAAGTTTGGTACAGCCACCCAAAGCTTCTGCTGTAGACACACTGCTGCGTGATAAATCCAGATGAACCAGCTGCTTGAGCTCTGCGAATGATATTGAAATTGAAAGTTCACGTATTTCAACACAACCTGATAAATCAAGATGCGTCATATCACCAATGGCCTCCGGCAGTGCTGAGATTTTATCAGAATCACCAAGGTTCAGGTAATTTAACTGTGAGAGCTCAGTAATACAACTGGGAACCATTTCATATCGGATTCCTGGAGCACGAAGAAATCTCAACTGCTTCAGTTGACCAATACAGTCAGGTAACTTCTTAATTAAGCATTCACTTAAATCCAAAACACGGAGGCACTTAGCTGACGAGAATGCACCATCACAAAGTTCTTGTCCGTAACAGCCCCTAAAGTGCAGCGAATATATATTTGCAGGAAAAGCCACAGACAGCTGCAATGACTTGGTACAATCTGTGAGCAATGCATAGCGGCAATTGTTTCCCTCAGTGTTAAGTTGATGGGCCAAAATCTCTCTTGCGAGATCATGCACTAGGTCATGCATCGTGAAGAATGTAATATATTTGTCTTCTTGTGTATAACCCTGCAGCAAAAAAAATGTGAAATGATGTGTGCCTTCGTTATCCGAGGGAGTTTCAGAGTGCAAATATATATTTGGCACACACTTATTGTGTATTGTATTAGGGTATGACCACTATTACAAATATTTTAAACTATTCATATTTGTTACCCGTAACCGACAAAATTTGGCCAAAATGGAGAAATGATGTGTGCACAAATTTAACTTCGTACAATCCATGAATCTATACTCATTCACGTTTTTTTGTTAGTGAGCATAACACCGTACATTTGTACAACATACACATTTCTTAACTTTCCAATAAAATGTGAAAAAAAATAATTGCAACATGAGCATGTGCACTATAATGCTTCTGCTCCAGGAGTCATCATGAAAACATACAATATGTGAGCTGGAATATCTAAGGTTGAAAGTAAGAGTAAAATTATGTTGTAACTCACCCAAGGTATCTTTGAATATTGAAGGAAGGACATCCCCAAAAGTTGAGTGACATAATTTTCGCAGAGCTGCATAGAATCAAATATCCTAGATTGCTCAACGAATCCAAGAGCAATCCATTGGTGAATTAGATCATACTTGGCTATTGTCTGACCTTTTCGAAAGATTGCACAATAGGAAAAGCACAACTTCAACCAAGCAGACATGTGGCTGTAGCTCAGCTGTAAGGACGCAAGCACTTCATGGCCCACAGAAGTAGAAAGATTCCAAATATGACTGTCTCTCACCGACTCCCATTCATCTGACCTCATGCCGTTCAACATGTATCCAAGTGATTGGGCCGCTAAGGCCACTCCTCCACACTTGGTCGCAATCTCCCTTCCTATATGCTCCAATTGTTCTTGGTCGATTCGGTCTTCAAAGTCAGCTTTTTGTTTTATTATAGTCCAACACTCATTAACGGTCAAAGTCTCCAACTTGTATGGTGCAACTGCAGGACTACAAAATTTCCTTGCTAGACCTCCATCACGTGTAGTTACTATAATCACCTTGCTTCCTAGGCCAAGCCCTAGCATAACCTTCATTTTATCTAACTCTTTTGGGTTCTCCTCCCACAGGTCATCTAAAACAATAAGGATGCTCTTACCATCAAATAGCTCTTTGAGGCGTTTATGAAGCATCTGTTTGGTAGGTATATTGCTGATCTTGTCTGTTAACTGTGTTATTATGGAGTTGCCAATCTTGTTCAAGTTGAATTCCTGGGAAACATATACCCACACCCGAGTGTAGTCTTGAAACTTTGGGTCATTGAATACCAATTGTGCCAAGGTTGTCTTGCCAATGCCTCCAATGCCATATATTGGAAGGATGACCATTTCTTCTGTGATGCTCTCGGATAAAATAGACAATATTTTCTGTTTTTCCTTGGTCCTTCCGATGATTACTTGTTCCACATCTGATGATGTTTCCCTGTCAGCAAGTTGCTGCACAGTACGGTTAGAGTTATCTGTTGGCATCAAATTGCAATGTCTATGTTCATTATTGTTTAGTTCAGCTACCATCATCTCCAACATATTAGACTCGCTCTTGAGACCAATTGTTGGACACGGGAACACATCTGCCATCTGCAACCAGTTTTTATGTGTAAGTACATGGAGAAGACCAATAGAATTATCATGATCATGAACTCACAGTCTCGTAAATTCTCTGGGATGATTAAGCTACATGTGTTTAAGCTAAGTTATTGACTGATCTTTCAGTTAGATTGCTCTTCACAAAACGTGCAAACCGGCCGAGGAAAAAGATGTAATACCAGATGTTGGAATAAAAGTTCAACATATATACTAGAATGGCAAAATCCAACACATTGAAACAACAAACATATGAACACACCACCTTCACTAAGACGATACCGTTACACGAACAAGGCCATAGTCCTGAAAGAGGGTGACGTGATGACATGATTGAAGCGGAAACAATGTGTGTGCCATGATTCTAACGCTAGGTTGATGCTTACAGAGCAGCATCATGCGGCCAGTGCTCTCCACCACCACCTCTTCCCCTCCGGCGGCGCCCCGAAGACACTCATCTCCTCCACTAGCTCGTTTCTCCTCCACCACTCTACTGCACCAGCCACTGAGCAACACCTCTCTGCATCTCCTCTCTCCCACCACTGTCTCCAGAAGCCACTGCTGCAGCCTCCAGCAGCGTCCAGTGAGGGAGCCGCTGTTGGTTTTCTCCCTTGGATCGGGAAAACAAAATGACTGGGAAATGGAGCTGCAAAATCTACAACTGCTAGCTAGTCCATGTCCATGTACACAAACAACTGTTTTCTGCCAATCGGAAATTAGATGCTCTCTTGCTTTCATTGTGTTTGCGTTAAGTACGCAGATCATACCTGTCTCTTGGGAATATGAGTTTCTGTCTTGCTCAGAATATCCAGAACTTCTGCTATATTAGGTCGATTGTTTCTGTCAGGTTCAACAAAACGCATTGCTGTGTCAATGCATATCTGCACTTGATGTGATTCCTCTAATGGGTACTCCGAAGTAGCCTTTATCCTATTCTTCCAATTGCCAAGCACCTATGAAACAGGAATAGAGAGATAATTTGGGATGAAAAATATGGAAGTACGATATACGATACTTGTTCAAAAGTATTCTTGACACACAAATTTCATGGTCAATACATTGTATGCAGGAGAGAAGTTTTTCTGTATATGTACATTCTAAGTCAAAAGGTGTGGCATGTGCTCCGCCTATGTCTTCTAGGCATAGCCGGTCCCAAGCCCGGGTAAAGGAGGAGGGTTGTGATAGGCTTGGCGAGCCAACGTAAAAACTAGCCAGTCCCATAGGTATGAAACCCATTTGAGCGAGAATAGTACTAGGATGGGTGACCTCCTAGGAAGTCCTCGTGAAAGGGTTTCATATCTAAGGGTTGTGATAGGCTTGGCGAGCCAACGTAAAAACTAGCCAGTCTTTTGGGTATGAAACCCATTTGGGCGAGAGTAGTACTAGGATGGGTGACCTCCTGGGAAGTCCTCGTGAAAGGGTTTCATATCTAGCCTACCCCAACTTGTTTGGGATAAAAGGCTTCGTAAGTAAGTAAGTAAGTATGTGCTCTGATATATACCCAAAAAGGCTTTCGCCCCGCTTTATATATAAAGCAAACCACCGAGCCACAACATCCCACAAAGGTTCACGACACACACACACATACATAAAGGTAGCACAAACACGCAGGTTCAAAGGGGGTTCTGCTGAGCGCGCAGCTCAACAAGCCCTAAATAAAACTCAAAAGGTTGAAGCAAAGGCCACCACATGGCTAATCCGGCTGTGTAGGTGCTCTGATATATACACCATATTCTTGTTCAAAGGTGTCACATACCACTTCCCAGATAACTAACCTAGATAGATAATATAAGATGTCTAATTAGGAGAGCAAAGTATTTTTTTTACCATGTACTTGCTCCAAAATGCAGATGGAAACGCTCTTCGCAATCAAAAGGAACTTGAAATAAAAGAGATGTACTATATGTATATGTGCTTATCACCTCTCTCATGAAGCAAGGTTCTACGTGCACATTTCTTTCCATTTTTAGAATCTCCACATATGCATTTTTGGCACTTCACGAGTAGTATACAAAATTAATCATACTCTAGATTTTTCTTCTGGCAAGCAGATTAATTACATGAATAATTTGACTACTGGTTGTTTATGTTGATGACTAACAGTGCCATGTAGGTTCCTTATACATATAGTGGATATCCAATGCTGGTAGTTATTGGACTGGTGGAGCTCACTTTTTTTTCTTTCCGAAATACAAAAGGAAAGAAGCTTGTATATTAGGTTTTAAAAAATTATAGCTCAACTAAGCTATCAACTCCTTACTTGGACGACCATAATGCATAAAGTACAGACATCAAAAATATCCATGTGGTGCTTTGTTATATGAACTAGTGTCAAACTGACCCAAAATGTTTTACCTTTTGCGTAAATTGCCCGACTTCGTCTGTTTCTATATAACCGGAGTAACCTGAAGACCCTTTAATTATCTCTATCATCACAAGACCTAAACTGAAGACATCATTCTTATGGGAGATATAGGCGTCTTTTATGAATTCTGGTGGCATATACGCCCTGCATGATATCAAATGACACGGTCAGCATAAATATTGTTTATTTGATCACAAAAGGGAGAAGACTGGAAAATGAGGAATTCCATGAGGCACTTACTCGGTTCCTACAACTCTGTTTGTGACATGAGTGTGTGATCCACCGAAGAGCCTTGACAAACCAAAATCCGCCAGTTTAGGCGCCATGGAACTGTCTAGTAATATATTGGCAGGCTTCAGGTCAAGATGAAAGATTGGTGGTTCACAGCTGTGAAGGAAATTTAATCCTTCACAAATCCCCTTTATAATCTTGTAACGCGTGCTCCAATCAGGTGCAAAAGATTCTTCTACACAAGTTGATAAAGAGAACATTATACAGAAGAGAATTTAAGAATTTGGTTTTGCTTAAACACAAAAGAACATGAACGTATTGAAGTTAAGTTCCATCATACCACGAAGATGCTTGTCTAGGCTTCCACCCTGCAAGTACTCGAAGCAGAGGACTCTATATACGTGTCGGGTAAAATGATTTGCACCATTGTGTTCAATTAGTTCATTCTGTATTTCATAACAATAACCAAGTAACTGTACAATATTTGGATGCTTAACCTTCAAAAGGTTACCAACTTCATTGATATATTGTCTGTCATCATGTCCTAGCACCGTATCAACATGAAGCAACTTCACAGCAATCTCTCTCCCACTGTAAACTCCCTGCTTGACATAAGCATTGTACACAATTATTTGTTTATAACTGGTTCATTTGATGTTAGTTCTAGTATATTGATTGAAAGAAAAAATGCCAAGTAATAAGGTCTACCTTGTAAACATCTCCATACCCGCCCCTTCCAATCCTTGAGTGCTCTGAGAATCCATTTGTAATCTCACGTAAGATATGTAATGGTATACGCTTTTCTGCAGTCATGTTATATCAGCTAGCTTGGACCTTCTGTAGATATACAAAAGGAAAGTGTAAAAAAAAATATGTATGTTTAAATACAAGAAAAAAAAATCTAACGATGGAAAAGAAGGCAAAATCATTGTGAGAAGAAATAGTTTAACATGGCATGGTCCTTGCATTATCTGACCATCGGTGGCATATGTAATATCAATTAGTGGGGGAACCAACCTGAAACCTCAACCAGGAACCATCGCCATCCAAGTCCTTCCACACCGGCTCCTCCCCTCTCCCCTCCGGCAGGGCTAGGCTAGCCGCCCGCGACGAGCTAGATGAGGGTCTCACAACTGGGGCTGGATAGCAGTAGATCTAGTAGGCTTCCTGCTTAGGGCCTCCTGTATATGGATCTGAACTCCCTGAGCTAGCATGTACAATGCAAAATCCAGTTCTTATCTACTCTTATATTGTACGGGATTGCCATAGAAACTTGCTTCTAAAGAAAATTGCCTTACATATCATGTCTCCTTGGATAAATGTCCTAAATCAAAACGACATGAAACCCAAAGAAGGCAGGCAGCGGCGATTCTGATGTAGCAGCAGCAGCAGATCTATATATCTATCTTCTAGTATGGATTTCCAAAAGCTAATGGAAATTTGGAAGTGCTGTTTCGCCACGACACAAAAGTTGCATTTAGGACTGAGGAGACCAGAAATGAGAGGGGGCATAAAGAAATCGCTAACCTGCTGCGTGAGTGGGGATCGATGGAGCTCTATACAGCAGCAGATGCCCAGCCGCGGCGTCCCCAGCGCCTTGAGACGCGCTTTGCCCTCGCCTTCTTCCCCTTCCCCCCGCGCCCGACGCGGCCTCCACCACAATCACTCTTCCCTCCTCAGCTACTGCCTCTCTACTGCTGCTGGATGGGTGGTTCTTTTCTTTTTCTTTTCCTTTTTCTTCATGATTGATTGACGGGAGGCGTGGGCCAACGTATCGTCACGTCTTCTCCTTGTCTCACAAAGCACATCACGAGTCTGCTTTAAGGGCGTGCTCGCGTTCCTTCTAGCTTCACAAAACTTCACATATATCCAGCTAAACCTGGAAATAGTTTGTAATCCAGATTAAACCCAGCCTAATCCGTACAGGTATAAGTCCAACAGCCAGACCAGTCCAGATCAAATTGCAAATGCTATAATCCAAACTGTCCGTATTTTCAAGCCAAACCGATCCAAACTATTCCCCACATACAGTTTGGACTTGAAGTTTCAAACCAAGGGTGTGCGATTACTACGGTAACAGAGGCGTTGGAAAGGGTGATTAGCTGCTGCTGCATGTTACTCACCACCACAACGTATGTACATAGAACTGGTCGCCGCCGGTGCGCTGCTCCACGAGCGCCCGTTGCCACCACTGCTCGAGGTACGCCGCCTCCTGCGCCGGCGTCGCGCCAAGCCACACGAGGGGAGGGAGGAGGGGGCGGCGTAGCGCTCCGCCGGTGGCTCAGCCTTGGGAGGGGACGGCGGCAGCAAAGAGGACGAGGGCCTCCGCCAGCCTGGCCTGGTATGTAGGCCGCCTCCTGCTCATCCTCCTCGATGGAGGTCTGCATGGCGGCCGCCAACGCCACCTGGTAGGCAGCCTCCTCCTCTTCCGGCTGCACCCGTGGGGGTGGCGGAGGGTTGGTGTGGTGCCCCTGGGGGCCAATAGCTCCTGTGCGATACATTTGAGGTGAATTGGCAAGAGTGCGACGTTGTTCGAGGGAATGGCTGTGGTGCGACAATTTTGAGCAGGTAAATAGCCCATGCACGACATGGCTGTTAAATGTGGTTAAATTGGTCGTCAACCAAGCCCGCCCGTTTATGTTAGGACATGTGGGTCCAACTTAATTGTTCGTCAAAACAGCTGACTGTGCCCTGCCGCCCGACCGTGCCAGGCCCGCCACTCTGCCCCCTTCTTCTCCGGTGGCGGCGGATCTTGCGTTCTCGGTGGCGACGGCGGAGCCCTCGTTCTCAACGGCGGCGGAGCCTTCGTCCTCAGAAAATGGTGAGTGAATTCAAACCCTAGTCGCCCTCCCGTTCCTCTCTCGAACCCGTAGATCTCAGCTCGTTTCCTCTGTTTTCGCTTGCGGAATCGATAGGTTGTGAGGGGAGCCCGTGGGCATACTGAGATGGAGCCGCCAGATTCAACTTCCAATAGGTAATGCGCCTCTCCCCGATCCAATTTTGCATGCAATTAGGGGGTGGCCTCGTCTGCTTTTTCCCCTTTTTCTCACGGGCTTACACTGTCCGCCACTGACAGAGGGGATGCTGCCGCTTGGACCTTCGAATTGACAGTTAATTTCTTTCCATCAAAGGCAAAATTAGTTGATGATAGCATACAGAACATTGAGAGAGACACAATTGTTAAATGGGAGGTTGAGTTTACAGAGATTGATCCACAAGTTCTACAGAACATGGGAGAGACGGCAGTGAAGAAATGGATGGAAAAAATTGGGGAGAATGTTGCTTGGGGTCCAGAGCAAGAAGTATCACTGTTGAGGTTTGATGATTGGAAAGGAGAGTATGTGAGAATAGAAGACGGTGAACAGATTGTTGACGAAATCGATCGGCAAAACGGCTGGACAAGCAAACGGACTAATTCTTTTGCTGAGCTCGTTGATCTGAACATTTTTTCGAAGGTTGGATATGTGCCATCACAATTGGCTGCGGAGATGGTAGATGATGATTGGGCTACACAGAGGCCATTGATTCCCATGTGTACTGAACTTACAGTAATAGCCGAAGAGGGACAGGTGACTGGAACTGGAACTGAAACTGCAGCAACTGTTGATTGGAATGTAGTTGAATTAGATGAGCCTACTGATTTGGTCATTGCACCAATGCCTGACATTGAGATGGCCAAACTTTTTGGCATTCCAGTCGATGACAGAGATAAGCAGGAGAGGGGTGAATCTAGTTTGCCTGCTAATGCTGATGAAGAAGTAGATGGACAGTTGATGGAACAAGCTGCAGATGAAGTAGATGATGCACATGATGATGAGCTGGTGCATGTGTATGACAAAGAAAACCCTGTCATTGAAGTAGGCAAGTTGTTCCCAAGCATGAAGGAGTTTAGGATGTGTTTCAAGACTTATGCAGTGAAACATGAGTTTGATGCCAAGACTGTTTGGACTGATAGAAAGAAGTTTTATGTGAGGTGCAGAGGATTTGATGGTAGTGTGAAGCCTTGCAAGTGGTACATATCTGCTAGACTGCAACCTGATGGAAGTACTGTCAGGGTTAACCAAATCCCCAATCAACATACTTGTATTACAAGTTCACAGAGAGTATCAACCATGACATCACAACTTTGGGTTGCAGAAAAGATCACCCAAATTTTATCCAAAACACCAAACACTACTGCGAAGAAACTCAAAGTAGACTTGGAAAAGATGTACCCCATTAAACTGAAATATACCACGGTGTGGAAGGCAAAACAAAGGGCAATGAAAAATTTATATGGTGATTGGGCAAATACATTTAGGATGCTTTACAACTTCAAAGCAGAGGTGGAAAAGAGGTCACCTGGCAGTGTTGTGGAGATAGATACAGAGGTATCAGCCAAAGGTGAAGTCAAGTTCTCCAAGTTTTTTTATGGCTTTGAAGCCTTGCATTGATGGGTTCAAAGCAGGGTGTCGTCCATATTTGAGCATAGACTCATCATTTTTGATAGGCAAGTGGAATGGTCAGTTGGCAGCAAGCAATGCTCTAGATGGACACAACTGGATGTTTCCTATTGCTGTTGGCTTGTTTCAGTCAGAAACAGAGGCTTCATGGACATGGTTCATGATCCAGTTGAAAAGATGCCTAGGGCCAGTGTCACCTTTGGCTATACACACAGATGCATGTAAGGGGCTTGAAAATTCAGTGAAAAATGTTTTCCCACATGCTGAGCAGAGGGAGTGCTTAGGTCATTTGTGGATGAATTTGATCAAAAAAATTAGAGGAGAAGAATTTGGGCGCATGTGACCAGCAGCAAGATCTTACACTAGACAGACACACAAATATCATCTTGATAAGATAATGGCAGCATGTGATGAGTTTGGTCCATGGCTGAACACCTACCATTCTTTGTTATGGTACAGGTCAGCATTCAACACTGCCATCAAGTGTGACCACATCAACAAAATTTGGCAGAGAGTTTCAACAACAAGGTGAAGGAGTTAAAAGATTTGCCTGTGCATGACATGGTTGACCAAATCAGGATCATGCTCATGCGGTTGTGGGAATTGAGAAGAAGGATAGGTGATTGTCTGCAAGGTGATAAGCTTCCAGCAGTGGTACAACAGGTGGTCAATAGGAGCAGATGTCTTTCACATTTGTTTGTTGAAAAATCTTCACCTTGGGGTGCTGAAGTTAGAGATAACAAAACTGGAAGGAGACATGTTGTTAACATTGAATTGCATGATTGCACTTGCCTCGAGTGGCAACACACTGGTAAACCATGTGAGCATGCCATTCTCTTCTTAGCATCCCAACCGAAGATAAACATGCACCCATATTTGCATGAATATTATTCGGTAGCAAGATTCAAAGCTACATATGCTACTCCAATTCCAGCACTTACAGATCAGTCTCAGTGGCCTGAAGTGGACATTGAATTTTCCATGTGTCCTTCCTTGACAAAAAGAAAGGATGGCAGGCCTAAAAAGAGTAGATTCAAGGCATGGTTTGAGAAAGATGGGAGTAGTAAGAAGGGAAACAAAGATGGAAAGCCAAAAAGGGCCCAAAAAGGTAACAAAAACAGATGCAAGTTGTGCCAGGAACTTGGGCACGGAGTGGGATCTGTCAAATGCCGTTACACTCCTGATAAGCCAAAGTATGTTCTTGTTTATTTGTCTGTGTTTTGATTTGGTGCTTTTTTCCAATTACTATATCTATAACATTTTCTCAATGGCCAGGAGGAAGCGAGCAAGTCAGCCGCTTGTTGCTGAACAGTGTTGGCCAACAAAAAAAGCAAGAGTCAATGGCGGTAGAAAGAAGAGAAGTGTGCCTCAGCCTGAGTAGAGTGAAGAAAATCCTGCTGCAGTCAACATTCAGACTGAAGAAATTGCTCTCGAGGTTGAAACTGAACCTGAGCGTGTCGAGGTTCAGACTGAAGAAACTGCTCTTGAGGTTGAAACTGAACTTGAGCGTGTCGAGGTTCAGACTGAAGAAACCCATGTTGAGGTACACACCGAAGAAACTGAAACTGCTGTCAACATTGAGACTGGAGACACTGATCACGAGGGTGTTGGCGAGGTGTTGAAAAGACCAGTGAAAAAAACCAAGATGATCAGTGAACTTATGTGTGTAGTTGAACCAAAAACAAGAAGTGCTAAGGCGAAGAAGGGCACGCGACGTGGTAGGAAGAGGTAGAACAGAGAACAGTTTGGAAATTTGGGGCATGTAATAATATTTGTAACTTGGTGCATACTGGTAGTCACTATGTATCCCGTATTTCTATTCGAACTTGTTTGTTGGTACCTTGTCTAAACCAGCCAAATAAAATTCAAATTTAAATTCAAATTTGGGCTCAAATTTGAATTAGGGATGGGGTATTGATGTTTTAATGCTATCTAAAGTACCTCAACTGAAATATGTTTGTTTGCTGATCATTCCGAGCCCTTTTGGTAAGTTGAACTCATAGTCATGAAAAGTATGTCTCAAATGACCTCCAAAGGTAGGGTAAACGGCCTCATATTCTACACATCTATTCTACCTATATAGTGTAAATCTAAAGTCTCACTATTTATTGAATTAATTTTCTATTATTTTTTTGGAAAAACAAGGTTTTATAAAAAAATTATATATAAAACAAGTTCAAAACATGAAAATGAGAAAAGTAAGTTAAGATCTTTCTTAGTCAATCCAAAATGAAGTTTTGGTGAGGTTTTCACACTTTTCATTTTCAAACCCCACCTATACTCTCGGGTGCCCGCTACTCTCTCTCTCCCTTGAACTCCATACTACATTGTTCGAGGAATGACAATTTTTTGAAGGATTTTTCGCAAAAATGTATGTAAATCATATTTATATTTTTTTCTCGTTACTATACGACATAATAAGACTATGTGCGCAAGTTTTATATTTTTTTGAATTAGTTATGTTCAACCCTAATCAGCCAAAACCCCTCAAAACCCCTCTCAAAACCCCTCAAAACCCCGCACACTATTGGGGCGTCGATCGTTGTGCATGGACGGTTGAGATCAGGCGCTAGGGCTAGCTACAGTGTGCATCGATCCACATGAGACGCCCTGATTGGTTGAATCAGTGTGCATCGATCCGCATGAGACGCGCTGATTGGTTGAATCAGTGGGGTTTGGATCAGCCTCTCTCGTTGGGGCATCAGGACCGTTCATTTGAATCCAACGACAAGAGTTGACGCGGTGCATGGACCAAGCCTACGCAGTGCCCTTTCCATCGTTGCATGTGTGCTCGTGCCTACCCGCAGCATGCATGCTCACCCGCAGAACTGCACCCGTGCTTGCATGCATGGCCTCGACGTAGCCCTGCTCCGCCACCCCTATGGACGTAGTAAGCTGTCGCATGTCTACCATTACAACCGGTGCATCGTCGCATCAAAGCATGCACCCGGCCATAATGCAGCAGCCCGATGAAGACAACCAAAAAGCCAACGCTGCATGGCGTGCTGTACATGGCGTGCTCCTCTTTGAGGACGCAATACTGGCATGGGGTATCGATGTGGGTATCGATGCAGTTCAAACGACGTGCTGCCCGTTACAAGATGGGCAAATGAAGGCGTCCATTATTATCACATCTCCTATCGACCGAACATTGCCCTCTAGCCAGGCCCTAGCAAGATGTGCAAATTAATGGGCTACGGCATGAATGCACGGGCGGCACACGCGGAGAACCCGGGGCAGGCGTGTCCCCTTGACCCACGATGGCACAAACGCGTGCGTGAACCCGTCCCCCTTGACCCACGACCGGTGGCACAGAAGGATCGCAGCCCGTTTCCCACGCTCATGTACACACTTTCATGGGGCGCCACCAAACGCCGCCCGCCCATTAATTCTATGGGGTGAAACCACGTCGCACTTGGGCTATTTAAGCCGGGCACTATCGTCTTCCTCTCCCTCCTCATCCACACCCTATCCTCTGCCTCCTCTGCCCTCCTTCTTCCTTCTTCTCCATCAAACCCGATCGAGCCCTCGAGCCACCCCGCCACCATGCAGTACAATGGCCCCACCTACCGCTTCCCCCCAACCACGCCGGAAAGGCTCTACCCGGCCAGAGTGTATGTAGAGAGAACCCTTAGGGTTTGGGCGATCTCGAGGTGGAGGGGCGCAAGGGAGTTAACGGAGTTCTTCCTTGCGGCCGGCTTCCTCCACCTCCCCCGTGGCTCTCCTCGGATGTACCATCTTGAGGAGGTCAACCACAACGGCGTTGTGGTTGGGCTCCTCGCCACGTTCACTAACCCTTTCGATGCTTTCCATCTCCTCGGGCGAGCGTATTGGGTTGGTTGTGAGTTCATAGCTTTCACAACCTACAATATCTTCACCGACTTCAACGGCATCTTCCCCAACAACGGCGTTATGCACACGCTCCTGTACCCCATCAACAACAGGGAGGGGGAGGAGTGAAGGGCGGCGCCCGGAGGAGCGAGTGTTGGGGAACGTAGCAATTTCAAAATTTTCCTACGCACACGCAAGATCATGGTGATGCATAGCAACGAGAGGGGAGAGTATGATCTACGTACCCTTGTAGATCGCAATGGAAGCGTTTGGTTGATGTAGTCGTACGTCTCCACGATCCGACCGATCAAGCACCGAAACTACGGCACCTCCGAGTTCTAGCACACGTTCAGCTCGATGACGATCCCCAGACTCCGATCCAGCAAAGTGTCAGGGAAGAGTTCCGTCAGCACGACGGCGTGGTGACGATCTTGATGTACTGCTGCTGCAGGGCTTCGCCTAAGCACCGCTACAATATTATCGAGGACTATGGTGGCTGGGGCGCCGCACACGGCTAAGGAATAGATCACGTGGATCAACTTGTGTCTCTCTGGGGTGCCCTTGCCTCCGTATATAAAGGACTAAAGGGGGGAGGCTGGCCGGCCAAGGAGGACGCGCCAGGAGAGTCCTACTCCCTCTGGGAGTAGGATTCCCCCCCCCAATCCTAGTTGGAATAGGATTCGCGGAGGGGGGAAAGAGAGAGGGGGGGCCGGCCACCTCTCCTTGTCCTAATAGGACTAGGGGAGGGGGGAGGTGCGCGGCCCATCTTGGGCTGCCCCTTCTCTTTTCCACTAAAGCCCACTAAGGCCCATATAGCTCCCGCGGGGTTCCGGTAACCTCCCGGTACTCCGGTAAAATCCCGATTTCACCTGGAACACTTCCGATATCCAAACATAGGCTTCCAATATATCAATCTTTATGTCTCGACCATTTCGAGACTCCTCGTCATGTCCGTGATCACATCCGGGACTCCAAACAACCTTCGGTACATCAAAATGCATAAACTCATAATATAACTGTCATCGTAACCTTAAGCGTGCGGACCCTACGGGTTCGAGAACAATGTAGACATGACCGAGACACGTCTCCGGTCAATAACCAATAGCGGGACCTGGATGCCCATATTGGCTCCTACATATTCTATGAAGATCTTTATCGGTCAGACCGCATAACAACATACGTCGTTCCCTTTGTCATCGATATGTTACTTGCCCGAGATTCGATCGTCGGTATTCCAATACCTAGTTCAATCTCGTTGCCGGCAAGTCTCTTTACTCGTTTCGTAATACATCATCTCACAACTAACTCATTAGTTGTAATGCTTGCAAGGCTTAAGTGATGTGCATGACCGAGAGGGCCCAGAGATACCTCTCCGACAATCGGAGTGACAAATCCTAATCTCGAAATACGCCAACCCAACATGTACCTTTGGAGACACCTGTAGTACTCCTTTATAATCACCCAGTTACGTTGTGACGTTTGGTAGCACCCAAAGTGTTCCTCCGGTAAACGGGAGTTGCATAATCTCATAGTTATAGGAACATGTATAAGTCATGAAGAAAGCAATAGCAACATAATAAACGATCGGGTGCTAAGCTAATGGAATGGGTCATGTCAATCAGATCATTCACTAATGATGTGATCCCGTTAATCAAATAACAACACATTGTTCATGGTTAGGAAACATAACCATCTTTGATTAACGAGCTAGTCAAGTAGAGGCATACTAGTGACACTTTGTTTGTCTATGTATTCACACATGTATTATGTTTCCGGTTAATACAATGCTAGCATGAATAATAAACATTTATCATGATATAAGGAAATAAATAATAACTTTATTATTGCCTCTAGGGCATATTTCCTTCAGTCTCCCACTTGCACTAGAGTCAATAATCTAAATTACACAGTAATGATTCTCACACCCATGGAGCCTTGGTGCTGATCATGTTTTGCTCGTGGAAGAGGCTTAGTCAACGGGTCTGCAACATTCAGATCCGTATGTATCTTGCAAATCTCTATGTCTCCCACCTGGACTAGATCCCGGATGGAATTGAAGCGTCTCTTAATGTGCTTGGTTCTCTTGTGAAATCTGGATTCCTTTGCCAAGGCAATTGCACCAGTATTGTCACAAAAGATTTTCATTGGACCCGATGCACTAGGTATGACACCTAGATCGGATATGAACTCCTTCATCCAGACTCCTTCGTTCGCTGCTTCCGAAGCAGCTATGTACTCCGCTTCACATGTAGATCCCGCTACAACGCTTTGTTTAGAACTGCACCAACTGACAGCCCCACCGTTTAATGTAAACACGTATCCGGTTTGTGATTTAGAATCGTCCGGATCAGTGTCAAAGCTTGCATCAACGTAACCTTTTACGATGAGCTCTTTGTCACCTCCATATACGAGAAACATATCCTTAGTCCTTTTCAGGTATTTCAGGATGTTCTTGACCGCTGTCCAGTGATCCACTCCTGGATTACTTTGGTACCTCCCTGCTAGACTTATAGCAAGGCACACATCAGGTCTGGTACACAGCATTGCATACATGATAGAGCCTATGGCTGATGCATAGGGAACATCTTTCATATTCTCTCTATCTTCTGCAGTGGTCGGGCATTGAGTCTTACTCAACTTCACACCTTGTAATACAGGCAAGAACCCTTTCTTTGCTTGATCCATTTTGAACTTCTTCAAAACTTTGTCAAGGTATGTGCTTTGTGAAAGTCCAATTAAGCGTCTTGATCTATCTCTATAGATCTTAATGCCTAATATGTAAGCAGCTTCACCGAGGTCTTTCATTGAAAAACTCTTATTCAAGTATCCCTTTATGCTATCTAGAAATTCTACATCATTTCCAATTAGTAATATGTCATCCACATATAATATCAGAAATGCTACAGAGCTCTCACTCACTTTCTTGTAAATACAGGCTTCTCCGAAAGTCTGTATAAAACCAAATGCTTTGATCACACTATCAAAGCGTTTATTCCAACTCCGAGAGGCTTGCACCAGTCCATAAATGGATCGCTCGAGCTTGCACACTTTGTTAGCTCCTTTGGATCGACAAAACCTTCTGGTTGCATCATATACAACTCTTCTTCCAGAAATCCATTCAGGAATGCAGTTTTGACATCCATCTGCCAAATTTCATAATCATAAAATGCGGCAATCGCTAACATGATTCGGACAGACTTAAGCATCGCTACGGGTGAGAAGGTCTCATCGTAGTCAATCCCTTGAACTTGCCGAAAACCTTTCTGCGACAAGTCGAGCTTTGTAGACAGTAACATTACCATCAGCGTCAGTCTTCTTCTTGAAGATCCATTTATTCTCAATTGCTCGCCGATCATCGGGCAAGTCAACCAAAGTCCATACTTTGTTCTCATACATGGATCCCATCTCAGATTTCATGGCTTCAAGCCACTTTGCGGAATCTGGGCTCACCATCGCTTCTTCATAGTTCGTAGGTTCATCATGATCTAGTAGCATGACTTCCAGAACGGGATTACCGTACCACTCTGGTGCGGATCTTACTCTGGTTGATCTACGAGGTTCAGTAGTATCTTGTTCTGAAGTTTCATGATCATCATCATTAGCTTCCTCACTAACTGGTGTAGGTGTCACAGAAACAGTTTTCTGTGATGTACTACTTTCCAATAAGGGAGTAGGTACAGTTACCTCGTCAAGTTCTACTTTCCTCCCACTCACTTCTTTCGAGAGAAACTCCTTCTCTAGAAAGTTTCCGAATTTAGCAACAAAAGTCTTGCCTTCGGATCTGTGATAGAAGGTGTATCCAATAGTCTCCTTTGGATATCCTATGAAGACACATTTCTCCGATTTGGGTTCGAGCTTATCAGGTTGAAGCTTTTTCACATAAGCATCGCAGCCCCAAACTTTAAGAAACGACAACTTTGGTTTCTTGCCAAACCACAGTTCATAAGGTGTCGTCTCAACGGATTTTGATGGTGCCCTATTTAACGTGAATGCGGCCGTCTCTAAAGCATACCCCAAAACGATAGCGGTAAATCAGTAAGAGACATCATAGATCGCACCATATCTAGTAAAGTACGATTACGACGTTCGGACACACCATTACGCTGTGGTGTTCCGGGTGGCGTGAGTTGCGAAACTATTCCACAATTTTTCAAATGTACACCAAACTCGTAACTCAAATATTCTCCTCCACGATCAGATCGTAGAAACTTTATTTTCTTGTTACGATGATTTTCAACTTCACTCTGAAATTCTTTAAACTTTTCAAATGTTCAGACTTATGTTTCATTAAGTAGATATACCCATATCTGCTCAAATCATCTGTGAAGGTGAGAAAATAACGATATCCGCCACGAGCCTCAATATTCATCGGACCACATACATCTGTATGTATGATTTCCAACAAATCTGTTGCTCTCTCCATAGTACCGGAGAACGGCGTTTTAGTCATCTTGCCCATGAGGCACGGTTCGCAAGTACCAAGTGATTCATAATCAAGTGGTTCCAAAAGTCCATCAGTATGGAGTTTCTTCATGCGCTTTACACCGATATGACCTAAACGGCAGTGCCACAAATAAGTTGCACTATCATTATCAACTCTGCATCTTTTGGCTTCAACATTATGAATATGTGTGTTACTACTATCGAGATTCAACAAAAATAGACCACTCTTCAAAGGGTGCATGACCATAAAAGATATTACTCATATAAATAGAACAACCATTATTCTCTGATTTAAATGAATAACCGTCTCGCATCAAACAAGATCCAGATATAATGTTCATGCTTAACGCTGGCACCAAATAACAATTATTTAGGTCTAATATTAATCCCGAAGGTAGATGTAGAGGTAGCGTGCCGACTGCGATCACATCGACTTTGGAACCGTTTCCCACGCGCATCGTCACCTCGTCCTTAGCCAATCTCGCTTAATCCGTAGTCCCTGTTTCGAGTTGCAAATATTAGCAACAGAACCAGTATCAAATACCCAGGTGCTACTGCGAGCATTAGTAAGGTACACATCAATAACATGTATATCACATATACCTTTGTTCACCTTGCCATCCTTCTTATCCGCCAAATACTTGGGGCAGTTCCGCTTCCAGTGACCAGTTTGCTTGCAGTAGAAGCACTCAGTTTCAGGCTTAGGTCCAGACTTGGGTTTCTTCTCTTGAGTAGCAACTTGCTTGCCGTTCTTTTGAAGTTCCCCTTCTTCTTCCCTTTGCCCTTTTTCTTGAAACTAGTGGTCTTGTTGACCATCAACACTTGATGCTCCTTCTTGATTTCTACCTCCGCAGCTTTCAGCATTGCGAAGAGCTCGGGAATAGTCTTATTCATCCCTTGCATATTATAGTTCATCACGAAGCTCTTGTAGCTTGGTGGCAGTGATTGGAGAATTCTGTCAATGACGCAATCATCCGGAAGATTAACTCCCAATTGAATCAAGTGATTATTATACCCAGACATTTTGAGTATATGCTCACTAACAGAACTGTTCTCCTCCATCTTGCAGCTATAGAACTTATTGGAGACTTCATATCTCTCAATCCGGGCATTTGCTTGAAATATTAACTTCAACTCCTGGAACATCTCATATGCTCCATGACGTTCAAAACGTCGTTGAAGTCCCGATTCTAAGCCGTAAAGCATGGCACACTGAACTATCGAGTAGTCATCAGCTTTGCTCTACCAGACGTTCATAACATCCGGCGTTGCTCCTGCAGCAGGCCTGGCACCCAGCGGTGCTTCCAGGACGTAATTCTTCTGTGCAGCAATGAGGATAATCCTCAAGTTACGGACCCAGTCCGTATAATTGCTACCATCATCTTTCAACTTTGCTTTCTCAAGGAACGCATTAAAATTCAACGGAACAACAGCACGAGCCATCTATCTACAAACAAGCATAAACAAGCAAGATACTATCAGGTACTAAGTTCATGATAAATTTAAGTTCAATTAATCAATTACTTAAGAACTCCACTTAGATAGACATCCCTCTAATCCTCTAAGTGATCACGTGATCCAAATCAACTAAACCATGTCCGATCATCACGTGAGATGGAGTAGTTTCATTGGTGAACATCACTATGTTGATCATATCTACTATATGATTCACGCTCGACCTTTCGGTCTCCGTGTTCCGAGGCCATATCTGTATATGCTTGGCTCGTCAAGTATAACCTGAGTATTCCGCGTGTGCAACTGTTTTGCACCCGTTGTATTTGAACGTAGAGCCTATCACACCCGATCATCACGTGGTGTCTCAGCACGAAGAACTTTCGCAACGGTGCATACTCAGGGAGAACACTTCTTGATAATTTAGTGAGAGATCATCTTATAATGCTACCGTCAATCAAAGCAAGATAAGATGCATAAAAGATAAACATCACATGCAATCAATATAAGTGATATGATATGGCCATCATCATCTTGTGCTTGTGATCTCCATCTCCGAAGCACCGTCATGATCACCATCGTCACCGGCGCGACACCTTGATCTCCATCGTAGCATCGTTGTCGTCTCGCCAATCTTATGCTTCCACGACTATCGCTACCGTTTAGTGATAAAGTAAAGCATTACATCGCGATTGCATTGCATACAATAAAGCGACAACCATATGGCTCCTGCCAGTTGCCGATAACTTGGTTACAAAACATGATCATCTCATACAATAAAATTCAGCATCATGCCTTGACCATATCACATCACAACATGCCCTGCAAAAACAAGTTAGACGTCCTCTACTTTGTTGTTGCAAGTTTTACGTGGCTGCTACGGGCTTAAGAAGAACCAATCTCACCTACGCATCAAAACCACAATGATAGTTTGTCAATTTGACTCGTTTTAACCTTCGCAAGGACCGGGCGTAGCCACACTCGGTTCAACTAAAGTTGGAGAGACTGTCGCCCGCAAGCCACCTATGTGCAAAGCACGTCGGGAGAACCGGTCTCGCGTAAGCGTACGCGTAATGTCGGTCCGGGTCGTCTCGTCCAACAATACCGCCGAACCAAAGTATGACATGCTGGTAGGCAGTATGACTTATATCGCCCACAACTCACTTGTGTTCTACTCGTGCATATAACATCAACACATAAAACCTAGGCTCGGATGCCACTGTTGGGGAACGTAGTAATTTCAAAAAATTTCCTATGCACACGCAAGATCATGGTGATGCATAGCAACGAGAGGGGAGAGTGTGATCTACGTACCCTTGTAGACCGACAACGGAAGCGTTAGCACAACGCGGTTGATGTAGTCGTACGTCTTCACGGACCGACCGATCAAGCACCGAAACTACGGCACCTCCGAGTTCTAGCACACGTTCAGCTCGATGACGATCCCCGGACTCCGATCCAGCAAAGTGTCGGGGAAGAGTTCCATCAGCACGACGGCGTGGTGACGATCTTGATGTACTACTGCTGCAGGGCTTCGCCTAAGCACCGCTACAATATTATCGAGGACTATGGTGGCTGGGGCGCCGCACACGGCTAAGGAATAGATCACGCGGATCAACTTGTGTCGCTCTGGGGTGCCCCTGCCTCCGTATATAAAGGACTAAAGGGGGGAGGCTGGCCGGCCAAGGAGGACGCGCCAGGAGAGTCCTACTCCCTCTGGGAGTAGGATTCCCCCCAATCCTAGTTGGAATAGGATTCGTGGAGGGGGAAAAGAGAGAGGGGGGGCACCTCTCCTTGTCCTAATAGGACAAGGGGAGGGGGGAGGCGCACGGCCCATCTTGGGCTGCCCCTTCTCTTTTCCACTAAAGCCCACTAAGGCCCATATAGCTCCCGGGGGGTTCCGGTAACCTCCCGGTACTCCGGTAAAATCCCGATTTCACCCGGAACACTTCCGATATCCAAACATTGTACCCTAAACTCATAATATAACTGTCATCGTAACCTTAAGCGTGCGGACCCTACGGGTTCGAGAACAATGTAGACATGACCGAGACACGTCTCCGGTCAATAACCAATAGCGGGACCTGGATGCCCATATTGGCTCCTACATATTCTACGAAGATCTTTATCGGTCAGACCGCATAACAACATACGTCGTTCCCTTTGTCATCGGTATGTTACTTGCCCGAGATTCGATCGTCGGTATTCCAATACCTAGTTCAATCTCGTTGCCGGCAAGTCTCTTTACTCGTTTTGTAATACATCATCCCGCAACTAACTCATTAGTTGCAATGCTTGCAAGGCTTAAGTGATGTGCATTACCGAGAGGGCCCAGAGATACCTCTCCGACAATCGGAGTGACAAAACCTAATCTCGAAATACGCCAACCCAACATGTACCTTTGGAGACACATGTAGTACTCCTTTATAATCACCCAGTTACGTTGTGACGTTTGGTAGCACCCAAAGTGTTCTCCGGTAAAACGGGAGTTGCATAATCTCATAGTTATAGGAACATGTATAAGTCATGAAGAAAGCAATAGCAACATACTAAACGATCGGGTGCTAAGCTAATGGAATGGGTCATGTCAATCAGATCATTCACTTAATGACGTGATCCCGTTAACCAAATAACAACTCATTGTTCATGGTTAGGAAACATAACCATCTTTGATTAACGAGCTAGTCAAGTAGAGGCATACTAGTGACACTTTGTTTGTCTATGTATTCACACATGTTCTATGTTTCCGGTTAATACAATTCTAGCATGAATAATAAACATTTATCATGATATAAGGAAATAAATAATAACTTTATTATTGCCTCTAGGGCATATTTCCTTCAGCGAGGGCACCCGAGGAGCGAGGTGGCCCTAGAGGAGGAGAAGAAGAACCCGAAGAACCCGCGTTTGGTGGGGCGCCCCGTTTGGTGCCCCCTATGTATCTAGCTTGCTATAGATCTATCATATTAGTTTTGTTAAGTTGTAATCGTTATGCTACTATTATTAAGTTTTATTAGTACTTTAAGTTGTAAGGCTATCATGGAGTTGTAAGGCTATCGTGGAACTATGGGTTGCAATTGTTATGCTTCTATATAATCGTTGGGTATGTTACAATATATATTGTGTGTTTTGTGCTATTATTTGTGGATTGCTATGGGTTGTTTTTGCTTATTATTCGTGTATTGCTATGGGTTGCTACGGGCCCGGGTTTCTACACCCCAATCACCACACACAAACATCTTCAAAATATTGGCCAAACCATGGACATGCAACTAGGAGCCCCATGCAAACCCGCTATGGACATGGGTGCAACTAGGAAATGCAAACTAATTTACTTCGGGCACTTCATGCACGCATGCAACTCATTTAGTTCATGGAATCGTAGACATGCATAAAAACAATTAACATTTAGCTTTATTGCATCAAAAAATGATCCATCACAAAATTTAGTGCAAGAAAAAGGCAAAATAAAAGGACAAGTAACATTTTATTGGGCCCCATTTTATTTGCCGAAGTTAGAGGTGGGCCGGTTCCCCTACGCGGGTGGGCTGGTCTTGGGCATGGTTATTTTCTCAAGGTCCATTTTCTCATGGCCCAACATCTATTCGGCAGCCCAGTTTTGTTTTTTTTACTAGAAACTGAATTTGGGTGTGTACTCTGTTAACTGAAGAAAAAAATAGAGGAAACAGAGCATGAACACTGAATAGGTCCCCTGAGAATATCATTACAATAATTCAAGCAAGTTTTGCTTCACGCTAATTCAAATTCATTTAACAAATGGTCCCTGGCTAACTCAAATACTGGGCACCCCTGAAACTAGTTGACACACTAACTGAAACTCTAACAAATTCTAGCGATTGATGAACATCAAGTAAAATAAACCCATAGCAATGACACAACCATAAAATGCTCCAGCCATCATATTTGCTTGCTGCTTCAAATCGATCAGATGCTTTAGTTGCTTGCCAATTTTCTTCAATTCACACTTCAGTTCTGCACTGTGCATCATCGGATCGGCTCTGTCCGCCAAATTGGGGGCTTGTTCCACGGCAAGCCGCCCCCCAAAATTGAGCTCTTGGGTTCCGGTTGATCCCTCCAATTTCAACCTTTCAACATAGTCATCGAGCCACTCAAAATGCCCACATTTCTTCAGAACCTGAAAAACAGGGGGCCGGAGGCGCATGAATCCTAGATCCACCACCCGGATCCACCGCCCTAATTCGAGGAAAAAAGAAAGAAATCGGGAGAAATTAGACCATAGGATTGGTCAAGAACACAGATCTAACCTGCCCCGGCTGTGGCTTGCTCAAGCATTTCACAAACTCGCGCCCACGGTTGCCATTTTCTTCCCTCACACAAGTCAAACGCTTCAGAGGCTCCATGCGCGGGCAATCGGGGCATCTTGTCAATGGCAGTGGACCATTCTGCATCCATGATTGGTGGGAGGCCGAAGTCGAGCTAGACATCACTCGCCGGCGGCGCGCTTCTTTGCCGGAGCAGAGGAAGAAGAAGGTGGGAAAGGAAAGGGGCAGGGCAAGCAATGGATGGCGGGGGGGGGGGGGGTGGGCTGGCTCGGGCTCGTGGCTGGCTTGGGTCGGGGCACGCTGATGAGCACGGGCATGCTTGCGTGGATAAGTTGTGGGTCCCACCCGCATGCGAGTAACTGCTAGGTCCCGCGTGTCATAACTCGAATCGCTAACCCCTCGTGTTTTTCATTTCATGGTTAAACAGAGCCATGTCGCATTGGAGCTATTATTTGCTTCTAAAACATCGCATCACAGCCATTCATTCCAACAACGTCGCACTCCTTCTAATTCGCATGAAAAACGTCACACAGGAGCTATTGGCCCTGCCCCTGGACGCCGCGCCGGTGCTGCTCCGGCGTCAGGAGCTCCCAACGCCTGCGCACCGTGCCCGCTATGGCCGTGGCACCGTTAACACTGGGCTCCGCTGCGGATCCAGATGCTAGTCATGCAGCAGCGTCACATCTGGGTACGACAGCGGCTGCCTGTACTACCAGTGCCACCGCACCTGGTGCATGGGGATGTGTAGACGCTGCCTCACAGGGCGGGCAGGCTCCGGCGACGGCGGAGGAAGCGCGAAGGATGGGGGTCTTCCCCTTGTTCTTGCTAGATCCGATGAAGAAACCCATGGCACATGCTAGGGTTCGCTTGTCGCCGACGAGGGAGCACGCGGAGGGGGCTAGACGTGGACGGGCAGTGGAAGTGGATGAGCCCCCCTCCCCGTGTAGCTTCCAGTCGCTGATGTGTGGGCCTGCGGTAGGTGGTCGCATTAAATATGATTGCGTGCGGGGATTGGCCTACTGACATGTGGGGCCGCGGCGGACATCGAGCGGACGCGCGACGCGTCTGCTTCGTGTTTGGGCTTGAAATGCGCCGGCGCGGACATGAAGCGGACGCATTTTGGGTTTGGTCTGGCGTTTTTTGTCCGCGGGGACCCAAACGGACATGGGCGGACGAAATAGGTCGCCCCGTTGGAGTTGCTCTGCACTCCATTGATATGTCTTCATGCTATTATATTATCAATCTTAGATGCTTTATATGCATTTTTTACTATTTTATATTATTTTGGGCTAACTTATTAACCCAGTGCTGAGTGCTAGTTGTTGTTTTCTGCTTTTTTTTGTTTTCTAGAAAATCAGTACCAAATGGAGTCCAAAGGCTACAAAATTTTTGACAATTTTTTTACTGGACATAAGAGACCCTAGAAGTTTCAGGAGGAGACCAGAGGATGTATGAGGAGACGACAAGGCAACTCGACGCGCCCTGGGGGCACGTCCTATTGTCTTATGGGCCCCTCAAGGCTCCGTTTGACCTAATTCCACTTCTATGAATCCAAATATTTGGAAACCAATAGAGAGCCACTCGAAACATTTTTTCGCTGCCGCAAGTCTCTGTTCTTCCACGATCCCATCTGGAGGCCTTTTCGGGTACTCTGCCGAAGGAGGAATTGATCATAGAGGGCTTCTACATCAGCCTTGCTGCTTTTCGATGATGCGTGAGTAGTTTACCACAGACCTATGGGTCCATAGCTAGTAGTTAGATGACTTCTCTCTCTCTCTTTGACCTTCAATACAATGTTCTCCTCGGTGTTGTTGGAGTTCTATCTGACGTAATCTTCTTTTCCGATGTGTTTGTAGGGATCTAATGAATTATGGGTTTATGATCTAAATACTCATGAGAAGTAATTGAGTCTTTTTTGAACTTTATTATGCATGATTGTTATAGTTTCGTACTTCTCTCCAATCAATCTGTTTGGTTTGGCCAACTAGAATGATTTATTTTCAATGGGAGAAATGCTTTGTAATGGGTTCAATATTGCGCTGCTTCAATATTGCGCTGCTCTATCCCAATGGCAGAAAGGGATAAGTGTAACACCCGTGTGTTACTTAAGGATAATTAAAATGCATCGATTGTCATTTAGAATTAAATTTTGCTTAACTATCATTTTTCTAATAACTCAGGCATGCTAGTATTTATAAATAATTTTGGAGATAAATATCTTAAGACGAATAGGTGCATCCCAATCATTAGTAGATTTTCTTTGTATTAGAAGATGGTGGAGTATTGCATTTGCTTGAGCAATCCACGTACACTTACATGCATGCATCAATGCATGGCATTCACCACATCCATGGTCTGTACTCAACGCACTGCATGCATCCATCTAGTCACCGTTGCCGTAATGCGTGTACGTAGCCTGCTGACTAGCTCAGTAAGGTTAGCTGTATTTTCTTCTCACAGGCCAGCTAGCTCTTGGATTACACTGTACCACCGTCTAGGACAGTAGATATTTTTGCATGCAGCGATGAGAAGGCTTGTTGCATGGCTACGTGTCTTTTCCTTGAGAGATAGAATGTACGTGTCATTGCTCCGGTTAGAAACATATGCATGCATGAGCTAGTAGGTGCATCGAACCAGCCATTAGGTGAAGCAAAGGGGCACTAGCTTATCCTTTGGAGCAAGCAGGAGTTACGGCGGCAGCTGGACGACGATTAATGTGTTCACAAGGAGCTACTCACTTGTTACCAGTATATAAGGCGACCAGGTGCTGTAGCGTAGGACCATTGACACACTAGTCAGAGTCGTCTGCTGGAAGAAGAAGTTGGAGCTCTCGCTGGTGTTGTTCCTAGCGACCGCGTGGTAGACGGGTACTGCTGTCAGGCAAGTAGCAGTTCCTCTGTTCATATTTCGTTGCTGTGCTTGGTCCTGCGACTTGCACACTGTTACACTGATCTAGAGATATACTGCTGCTAGTATTTCTTTTGCTAGCCACTGTACCGTGATATATGAGTTCTTCTGCAACTGTCCTCTGTTCGTTGGCCACGGTACTGTTGAAGAGAAATATGTTCCGGTGAGCAAGTAATCGTCATGATTATTTGGGCTTACGTGGAGACGTGAGGATTACTACATAAGTTTCATCATACCACTGACCTCCTTATTTCCATATTCACATATTGTCTATATTGGTGTCACGACCGCAAACATATTGTACCGGTCACGGTTCAGGTATGGGACTGTCTGAGTTCTCCGCTGGGGGCGACACTTGTTCCGAACAGGGTATCGGTGATGGATCCTTGGGAACGACCCATACTAGTAAGTCAAGTTGTCGTGCCTCAGGGGGTCGAAGGGCTCTGCTCTTCTAGAACCCACGTGGTTCTGGTCGAGACTGTCGATGTCGGAGTACCCCTCTTAAGAGTGTAAAAGTGTGAATATTCACCCCTGTGAGTCCCGGGTAGGGAACCTTGCTGGTCACGTGTGATACCAATATTTTTCCCTATACACCGCTATAAATATTTCCAGTATTCCGTTGAACTCTGTTTAATATCATCTTTTAATTCAGCCTTTTGCACTACTTTATTTTCCGCCGCTAAATCTGTCCATTGCTGTCGTATCATTTCCTTGAAACTGAATTACACCGTTGTGATATCCATAACACTTTCTCCTTTTGTACCCTTGAATAAATGCTACTTGCTGGGTATGAATCATCATACTCACCCTTGCTTAATTTCTATTTTTGCAGCCCAAAGTGGTAATGATCCTGAGCTTGGCTTTGAGCAGTAGGCGTAGCACGCGCCGGGAGGGAATAAATTGAAGTACTTTAGAAGTTTATTTTCAGCAAGAACTATGTATCCCCAGAATAAAGAATACATGCTTATTATGTGTATTATTGTGAAAAGTTTTAGTTTAGGCCTCACACGTTTATAATCTTTTGTTTATAAACGCGTGGCGGCTGTTACGTCCGAACCATGTTTTGGGGCGTGACAGCTTAAGTGGTAATCAGAGCTTAGGTTAAATAAAATTAAAAACTGTTGCAACTAATGGGGAATAACCAGGGTATTATTTTGTGCGTGTAAGTTAGAAACGCTCTTTTTTGTGCTTATTTTATGTGAAGCTAACATTTACGTGGCTCATTTGATTATATGTCCTGTCATGAAATTTAGTATTTCACTTCTTATGCATGCATTTTGTTAGTGCTAATATGTGTGGTTGGAATCAGGGATGGATGGCCCAACCATCTTCCATCTTAACTTTGTGCAAATCCTCGAGGAGGTAGCCGATCATTTTCACCTAGAGCCACCAGTGATCTCTACTAGTGCTCTTTCGGATGGAGGAATCCAGGGAGCTGTGCACGTGCAGGTCACTCCACATGACCCTGGTGCATACACTACCTTCTATGGCTATGGCGAGGATGATCATGAAGCTGGGTGCTCGGCGGCTCGTGAAGCGCTTAAATCACTCTACTTTAGTCTGAACTTTGGCCTAGTGGACTTGCACAGCTATGAGTACTGGGAGACTTTGCTGGACTTGGCACGTTCTGAGCAGCAACACCAGGAGGAGATTGCACAACTCCAGCAGTACCATGAGGTTCGTAGGAAGCAAGAACTAGACGAGTTAGAGCAGGAGCATCAGGCCCAACTTTATGAAATAAAGCATGACCATGAAATAGAGGTGGAGGACCGCGATCGCTGGATCGAGGAGGAGGGACACAAGACCAAGAAGCTGAAGCAAGAAAGAGATGAGCTGGAAGACGTCAACAACAAACAGGAGAGTGAGATGATGGATTTGAAGGCAGAGAACTGGTGCCTCCGTCAGCAGCTTGTAGCAATGAAGGATGAGAAAGGAAAGAACTAAGGGCGTGCAACGTACTAGCTAGCAGGCGATAGTACAACTTGAGTGGTCGTACGTACTAGCTTAAATAAATGAAGTGGCAGAGCTACTAGTATCTAGTGTGTAATGGTGTGACCTATCCAGTTCGCATGTGATGTCTGCCTCCTGTAGCAACCCTAGTAGTAGTAGGTTGCTTCCACTTTTACTAGCCTTTGCATGTAGCTTGATGTTGACACTAGCACTCCTGTCAGGTGAGGCTGTGCAAATTTTGGTTGTACGTGTCAACCCCTCTTATATAGTAAAATCAACTTTTATGTACTGATGCATGCTATGAAGAGTGGCAGTTTATTTATTTATTTTGCTCTCCATCCTTCATGATTGTATAGATGGCTAACCACGATCATGGAGATTTTTCTACTACCCACGCTGGAGGTAGCGGTGGATCTCAAAGGACCGCAGAAGATCAACTTCCTCCAAGTAATTTGCTCTTGGAGATTTTGAACCGCCAGGAACAAACTCAAATGCGACAGACTGTAATCTTGGAGCAGTTAGTACAACAGTCACCCCGAGGAGAGAACTCTCATGAGGGTGGGACACAGGACAGCTTGCGCCAATTCATGCGACTGAAGCCGCCTGCCTTTCTTGGCAGTGCTAATCCTATGGACGCAGATGACTGGTTAACTGAGATAGAAAAAATATTTGAAGCAAGGCACTGTCCAGAGCAAGAGAAGGTGACACTAGCTACGTTTATGTTACAAGGTGGAGCTTTTGATTGGTGGAATGTGCACAAAAAGAAATATCCAGAAAATTATTTGGTTACTTGGGCGATATTTAGGCAAGAATTTCAAAGAAAATATTTTCCTGAAAGTGTTCAGAGGAAAATGGAGCTTGAATTTCTACAGCTAAAGCAAGGTGATAAAAGCGTGGCAGAATATGAAATTAATTTTTCTAGACTTGCCCGTTATGCGATGGCGTACGTTGAAAATGATGAAGTAAAGGCGCGAAGGTTCGCTCAAGGCTTACGTCAACCCATCAAGGCGCGCGTGGAGGTATTTGAATTAAAATCATTTCGTGACATAGCTAACAAGGCTCTTACAGTGGAACAAGCATACCTTGAAGAACGTGCTGAAGTTGAGAAACCAAACAAAAAGATGAGGTTCGACGACCGTGGTCAAGGAAACATGCAAAGGAAGGCACATCAAAATTGGCGCCCAAATAATCGAGCAACATATCAGCCCATAGTTAATAAATGTGTTATTTGTCATGGAGATCATATGGCTTCCCAGTGTGAGCAGCGACAGGGAAAATGCTTCGGATGCGGCAAGGAGGGACATGTTATCAGTCAGTGCCGGAACAAGAATTTTACTCATAATCAGTCATTTGCTTTGCCTGCACCAAAAACACCATTGTACCTACCTGCACCGCCTCCTAAGGCGAATATTGCTCCTCGGTACACGAACAATCCTGGAAGGAAGCAACAGCCTGTTCGTGCTAAAGTAAATCATTTGACCCAAAATGAGGTGGACAATGATAGCAATGTGGTTACAGGTACGTTCCGAGTATGTTCTCATAATGCGGTTGTTTTGTTTGACTCTGGTGCTACCCACTCTTTTATATCTTCTAAATTTATTGGTACCCATGGAATAGAAAGTACACCTATAAAGAAAAAAATCGTGGTAGAGTCTCCAATGGCTGAGATGATAACTCGAAGGGTATGCACTAATTGTCCGGTTATTATAAGGGGACATGAACTTCGGGCAGATTTGATAGTACTAGATATGCATGATTTTGATATAATACTAGGCATGGATTGGTTGATTGAAAATCATGCAACTATTGATTGCCATGGGAAGAAAGTGATACTTCAAGTACCTGGTCAACAGAAAATAGTGTACCAAGGGAGCCACAAGAAAACAAGGTACGCACAAGTTAGGAACTTGGAAATAAAGGAGAAACGTATAGAGGATATTCCTGTGGTTAGAGAATTTCCTGATGTATTTCCTAAAGAGTTACCTGGAATTCCACCGGACCGAGAGATTGAGTTCAGCATAAACCTGGTCCCTGGTACTAATCCTATTTCAAAGACCCCATACAGAATGGCTCCAGCAGAACTAAAAGAACTCAAGCAACAGATCAAAGAGTTAGAAGAAAAGGGATTTATTCGTCCAAGCATGTCACCATGGGGCGCTCCAGTATTATTTGTAAAGAAGAAAGATGGCAGTTGGCGATTATGTATTGATTATCGGGAGCTGAATAAGGTAACTATTAAGAATAAATATCCCTTGCCTAGGATCGATGATTTATTTGATCAGCTACAAGGCTCGCGGGTATTTTCAAAGATAGATTTGCAATCGGGGTATCACCAGCTAAAAATTAAAGAAGGAGATATTCCAAAGACAGCTTTTCGCACCAGATACGGACACTACGAATATATAGTCATGCCGTTTGGATTAACAAATGCACCCGCAGCTTTTATGGATTTAATGAATCGTGTATTCAGACCATTCATGGACCAGTTTGTTGTGGTATTTATTGATGATATTTTAATATATTCAAAGACAGAAGAGGAACACGCCGAACATTTGAGAGCAGTACTTCAAACATTGAGGAAACACCGGTTATACGCTAAACTCAAGAAGTGCGACTTTTGGTTAGACAAAGTATCATTCCTAGGCCACATTATTTCTGGAGAGGGTATATCTGCAGACCCAACAAAAGTTCAGGCAGTGTTGGACTGGAACAGACCAACCACGATTACTGAGATAAGAAGTTTTCTTGGGTTAGCCGGATATTACCGGAGATTTATTGAAGGTTTTGCTCAGCTTGCAGCGCCACTGACACAGCTCACTCGCAAAGGAGTAAAGTTCGACTGGACCGAGAAGTGCGAAGAAAGTTTTCAAGAATTAAAACGTCGACTAGTGTCTGCCCCAGTTCTCGCAGTACCAATAAATGGGATTGGATTTACTATTTTCTGTGATGCTTCAAAAATTGGTTTCGGTTGTGTCCTCATGCAGAACAACAAGGTAATCGCATATGCCTCTCGACAACTTAGACCATATGAGAAAAATTATCCAACACACGATCTGGAATTAGGTGCTATAATCTTTGCTCTAAAAATATGGAGACATTATTTGTATGGAGAACACTGTGAGATTTTTACTGACCACAAGAGTTTAAAATATATCTTCACACAAAAGGAATTAAATATGCGGCAGAGAAGATGGATCGAGCTATTTAAAGACTACGATGTCAATATCAATTACCATCCGGGTAAAGCAAACGCAGTAGCTGACGCGCTAAGCAGAAAAGCTGATTGCAATGTGGCATCTTTAATCACCTCACAAAGGAAGATTTTGGAGGACTTAGACAAGATGGGAATAGAGGTGCATGTACGTGACCCATCGATCACTATTATGGCACTACAGGTCAAACCTGATCTTCAAGAAAGAATTAGGATAAAGCAACTGGAAGATCCTTTTCTTGTCAGTCTCCGAGAAAGCATAGAGCAAGGAAAGCCATCAGAATTTCACATACGGATGGATGGATCTATATGGTTGAGAGAACGTATTTGTGTACCTAAAAATGCAGAGTTGAAATTGGAGATCATGCAAGAAGCTCACACCACTCCATACACTGTACATCCTGGTAGCACAAAGATGTATCGGGATATTAAAGGAAATTTTTGGTGGCCAAATATGAAGAGAGAAATAGCAAGATTCGTCCTGGAATGTCCAATATGTCAGCAGGTAAAGGTGGACCATCAAAAAGCACCAGGCCTCCTGCAACCGCTAAGAATTCCTAGTTGGAAATGGGAGGATATCAGTATGGATTTTGTTACCGGATTGCCGAAAACTTCCGCAGGATATGATTCTATATGGGTTATAGTAGACAGATTGACCAAGGTGGCACAATTCATACCAGTCAAGAAAACAATGACCCTTGAAAAATTAACAAGGTTATATATTAGGGAGATAGTTACGAACTATGGCGTCCCTGTAAATATTGCTTCAGATCGAGATCCAAGGTTCGTTTCAAGATTTTGGAGAAGTTTACATAAGACCTTGGGGACCAAACTGAATTTTAGTACAGCCTATCATCCCCAGTCTGATGGACAAACAGAGCGAGTCATACAAATACTGGAAGATATGCTTCGAGCAAGCATGTTGGACTTCAAAGAAAAGTGGGATGAGTCCCTTCCTCTAGTCAAATTTGCATACAACAACAGTTATCAATCCAGTATAAAGATGGCTCCGTATGAAGCTTTGTATGGTAAGAGATGTCGTTCTCCTATATGCTGGGAAGAAATTGGTGAGAGGAAGTATATAGGCCCAGAATTAGTTCAACAGGCAGAGGAAAAACTACGAGTAGTTTGGGAGCATTTAACGGCGGCACAGAACCGTCAAAAGAAACAAGCAGACACCAAATGGAGGGAAGTTGAATTTCAAGAGGGAGATCTAGTATACCTAAAGGTTTCACCTCGAAAAGGTACGAGACGTTTTGGTTTGAAAGGAAAGTTGAGTCCAAGGTATGTAGGACCTTTTCAAATTATTGGCAGAGTTGGACCAGTAGCCTACCGATTAGAGCTGCCTCCAAACTTGTCAGGGGTACATAATGTTTTTCATGTATCCACACTGAAGAAATGCGAGACACTGCCAGAAGCAACACAACTACCAATCGTGGAACTGAGACCAGACCTATCATACGAGGAGTACCCCCTGAGAATACTAGATGTCAAAGATCGAGTAATGAGAAAAAGGACTATCCGATTTATCAAAGTCCAGTGGAGTAACCACAATGAGGACGAGGCGACATGGGAAAAAGAAGACGAACTTCACAAAAACTTTCCGCATCTTCTATCGACCGGTAATTGAATTTCGAGGACGAAATTTTTATAAGGCGGGGAGGATGTAACACCCGTGTGTTACTTAAGGATAATTAAAATGCATCGATTGTCATTTAGAATTAAATTTTGCTTAACTATCATTTTTCTAATAACTCAGGCATGCTAGTATTTATAAATAATTTTGGAGATAAATATCTTAAGACCAATAGGTGCATCCCAATCATTAGTAGATTTTCTTTGTATTAGAAGATGGTGGAGTATTGCATTTGCTTGAGCAATCCACGTACACTTACATGCATGCATCAATGCATGGCATGCACCACATCCATGGTCTGTACTCAACGCACTGCATGCATCCATCTAGTCACCGTTGCCGTAATGCATGTACGTAGCCTGCCGACTAGCTCAGTAAGGTTAGCTGTATTTTCTTCTCACAGGCCAGCTAGCTCTTGGATTACACTGTACCACCGTCTAGGGCAGTAGATATTTTTGCATGCAGCGATGAGAAGGCTTGTTGCATGGCTACGTGTCTTTTCCTTGAGAGATAGAATGTACGTGTCATTGCTCTGGTTAGAAACATATGCATGCATGAGCTAGTAGGTGCATCGAACCAGCCATTAGGTGAAGCAAAGGGGCACTAGCTTATCCTTTGGAGCAAGCAGGAGTTACGGCGGCAGCTGGACGACGATTAATGTGTTCACAAGGAGCTACTCACTTGTTACCAGTATATAAGGCGACCAGGTGCTGTAGCGTAGGACCATTGACACACTAGTCAGAGTCGTCTGCTGGAAGAAGAAGTTGGAGCTCTCGCTGGTGTTGTTCCTAGCGACCGCGTGGTAGACGGGTACTGCTGTCAGGCAAGTAGCAGTTCCTCTGTTCATATTTCGTTGTTGTGCTTGGTCCTGCGACTTGCACACTGTTACACTGATCTAGAGATATACTGCTGCTAGTATTTCTTTTGCTAGCCACTGTACCGTGATATATGAGTTCTTCTGCAACTGTCCTCTGTTCGTTGGCCACGGTACTGTTGAAGAGAAATATGTTCCGGTGAGCAAGTAATCAGTCATGATTATTTGGGCTTACGTGGAGACGTGAGGATTACTACATAAGTTTCATCATACCACTGACCTCCTTATTTCCATATTCACATATTGTCTATATTGGTGTCACGACCGCAAACATATTGTACCGGTCAAGGTTCAGGTATGGGACTGTCTGAGTTCTCCGCTGGGGGCGACACTTGTTCTGAACAGGGTATCGGTGATGGATCCTTGGGAACGACCCATACTAGTAAGTCAAGTTGTCGTGCCTCAGGGGGTCGAAGGGCTCTGCTCTTCTAGAACCCACGTGGTTCTGGTCGAGACCGTCGATGTCGGAGTACCCCTCTTAAGAGTGTAAAAGTGTGAATATTCACCCTTGTGAGTCCCGGGTAGGGAACCTTGCTGGTCACGTGTGATACCAATATTTTTCCCTATACACCGCTATAAATATTTCCAGTATTCCGTTGAACTCTATTTAATATCATCTTTTAATTCAGCCTTTTGCACTACTTTATTTTCCGCCGCTAAATCTGTCCATTGCTATCGTATCATTTCCTTGAAACTGAATTACACCGTTGTGATATCCATAACACTTTCTCCTTTTGTACCCTTGAATAAATGCTACTTGCTGGGTATGAATCATCATACTCACCCTTGCTCAATTTCTATTTTGCAGCCCAAAGTGGTAATGATCCTGAGCTTGGCTTTGAGCAGTAGGCGTAGCACGCGCCGGGAGGGAATAAATTGAAGTACTTTATAAGTTTATTTTCAGCAAGAACTATGTATCCCCAGAATAAAGAATACATGCTTATTATGTGTATTATTGTGAAAAGTTTTAGTTTAGGCCTCACACGTTTATAATCTTTTGTTTATAAACGCGTGGCGGCTGTTACGTCCGAACCATGTTTTGGGGCGTGACAATAAGACATGTATTTGTATTGTTGCCATTAAGGATAAAATGATGGGACTTATTCATATTAGTTGAGTTTAATTTGTCTTATGTCATCTCGCTTAAGGTGTTACTTTGTTTTTATTAACTTAATACCCTAGATGCATGCTAGATAGTCGTCGATGGGTGGAGTAATAGTAGCAGATACAGGCAGGAGTCGGTCTACTTGTCTCGGATGTGATGCCTATTGCTACTTGTGATCTGCGTTGGGATTTCCCCGAAGGGGAAATGATGATGCAGTATAGTAGAGATAAGTATTTTCCTCAGTTAAGAACCAAGGTTATCAATCCAGTAGGAGAGCCAAGCAATGACTCGTTAGTAGCATCGCACACAAACAACAAATCTTTGCAACCCAACGCGAACAAGGGGTTGTCAATCCCTTGAGGGTGCCGAGCAAGATTAAATTGTATAGTTTTTGATAGATAGATCGGACAAAAATACAGAATAAAATAAATAAAAGAAAAACACAGCAAGGTATTTTTGGTTTTAATATATGATAGAAGATAGACCCAGGGACCATAGTTATCACTAGAGTCTTCTCTGTTAAAAATAGTATACAGTGGGTAAACAAATTACTCTTGGGGAATTGACAGAAAAGCAAATAATTATGACGATATCCAAAGCAATGATCATATATAGGCATCATGTTCGAGACAAGTAGCCCGAAACAATTCTACATCTACTACTATTACTCCACACATCGACCGCTATCCAGTATGCATTTAGTGTATTAAGTTCATGGAAAAACAGAGTGATGCCTTAAGCAAGATAACATGATGTAGATCGGGATGGCAATGGGTAGGGTATGGGTGGGTAAGACACTTTTCTACCCAAACCCATACCCAAATCTGTTTTCTATACCCACCCACTTCACTATCCATGGGCGCAAATTGGTACCCATGCCCATACCCATCGGATATCCTATACCCAATGGGTATCCCGTGGGTACAATATATAGCATTGACATGACAAAAGTAAGATAAGCTCACATATGAAACGATAGATACGTATTATGTCCCCTTTTTTCACTTGGATTGAGCAACGTAAGACCGAACCCATTACAAAGCACCCCTTCCCATTGCAAGATAAATCAATGTAGTTAGCTGATAACCCACAAGTATAGGGGATCGCAACATTTTTCGAGGATAGAGTATTCAACCCAAATTTATTGATTCGACACAAGGGGAGCCAAAAAATATTCTCAAGTATTAGCAGCTGAGTTGTCAATTCAACCACACCTGGAAACTTAATATCTACAGCAAAGTGTTTAGTAGCAAAGTAATATGATAGTAGTGGTAACGGTAGCAAAAGTAATATTTTTGGTTTTATAGTGACTGTAACAGTAGCAACGGAAAAGTAAATAAGCGAAGAACAATATATGAAAAGATCGTAGGCAATGGATCAGTGATGGATAATTATGTCGGATGTGATCAATCATGCAACAATTATAACATAGGGTGACACAGAACTAGCTCCAGTTCATCAATGTAACGTAGGCATGTATTCCGAATATAGTCACACGTGCTTATGGAAAAGAACTTGCATGACTGATACGTCCCTTTTGCATCATGCTTTTATATCGACATTTATTGCATGATGGGCTGTTATTACACATTATGTCACAATACTTATGCCTATTCTCTCTTATTTTACAAGGTTTACATGAAGAGGGAGAATGCCGACAGCTGAGATTCTGGGCTGGAAAAGGAGCAAATATTAGAGACCTATTCTGCACAGCTCCAAAAGTCCTGAAACTTTACGGAAGCTATTTCCAGAATATATAAAACATACTGAGTGCAAGAAGTTCCAGAAGGGGGCCACACCTTGGCCACGAGGGTGGTGGGCGCGCCCTACCCCCTGCCTCGTGGGCCTCCTGGTGGCCCTCTGATGCCCATCTTCTGCTATATGGAGTCTTTCTCGTTGAGGAAAACTTCATAAGCAAGCTTTCGGGACGAGACTCCGCCGCCACAAGGCGGAACCTTGGCGGAACCAATCTAGGGCTCTGGCGGAGCTGTTCTGCCGGGGAAACTTCCCTCCAGGAGGGGGAAATCATCACCATCGTCATCACCAACGATCCTCTCATCAGGAGGGGGGTCAATCTCCATCAACATCTTCACCAGCACCATCTCATCTCAAACCCTAGTTCATCTCTCGTATCCAATCTTTGTATCCAAACCTCAGATTGGTACCTATGGGTTGCTAGTAGTGTTGATTACTCCTTGTAGTTGATGCTAGTTGGTTTACTTGGTGGAAGATCATATGTTCAGATCCATTATGCATATTAATACCCCTCTAATTATGAACATGAATATGCTTTGTGAGTAGTTACGTTTGTTCCTGGGGACATGGGAGAACTCTTGCTATTAGTAGTCATGTGAATTTGGTATTCGTTTGATATTTTGATGAGATGTATGTTGTCATCCCTCTAGTGGTGTCATGTGAACGCCGACTACATGACACTTCACCATTGTTTGGGCCTAGAGGGAGGCATTGGGAAGTAATAAGTAGATGATGGGTTGCTAGAGTGACAGAAGCTTAAACCCTAGTTTATGTGTTGCTTTGTAAGGGGCTGATTTGGATCCATATGTTTCATGCTATGGTAAGGTTCACCTTAATACTTCTGTTGTAGTTGCGCATGCTTGCAATGGGGGTTAATCATAAGTGGGATACTTGTACAAGTAAGGACAGTACGCAAGCACCGGTCCACCCACATATCAGATTATCAAAGTACCGAACGCGAATCATATGAACGTGATGAAAACTAGCTTGACGATAATTCCCATGTGTCCTCAGGAGCGCTTTCCTTCATATAAGAGTTTGTCCAGGCTTTTCCTTTGCTACAAAAAGGATCGGGCCATCTTGCTGCACCTTATTTACTTTTATTACTTACTACTCGTTACCAATTACCTTATCACAAAACTATCTGTTACCGATAATTTTAGTGCTTGCAGAGAATACCTGGCTGAAAACCGCTTATCATTTCCTTTTGCTCCTCGTTGGGTTCGACACTCTTACTTATCGAAAGGACTACGATAGATACCCTATATTTGTGGGTCATCAAGACTCTTTTCTGGCGCCGTTGCCGGGGAGTGAAGCGCCTTTGGTAGGTGGAATTTGGTAAGGAAAAAATTTATATAGTGTGCTGAAATTTACTGTCACTTGTTACTATGGAAAGTAATCCTTTGAGGGGCTTGTTCGGGGTATCTTCACCTCGACCGGTAGAGCAAATAGTTGCTCCTCAACCTACTGGACCTACTGAAAATAACTGAAAATGAACCTACTGGACCTTCGGGTATGATAGAGAAACTGCTAGCTAATCCTTTCGCAGGAGATGGAACATTGCATCCCGACTTACACTTAATCTATGTGGATGAAGTTTGTGGATTATTTAAGCTTGCAGGTATGCCCGATGATGTTATCAAGAAGAAGGTCTTCCCTTTATCTTTGAAGGTAGATGCATTGACATGGTATAGGCTATGTGATGATATGGGATCATGGGACTACAAACGGTTGAAATTGGAATTCCATCAGAAGTTTTTTCCTATGCATCTTGTTCATCGTGATCGTAATTATATATATAATTTTTGGCCTCGCGAAGGAGAAAGCATCGCTCAAGCTTGGGGAGGCTTAAGTCAATGTTATATTCATGCCCCAATCATGAGCTCTCAAGAGAAATGATTATTCAAAATTTTTATGCTCGACTTTCTCAGACAATCGCTCCATGCTCGATACTTCTTGTACTGGTTCCTTTATGATGAAGACTATTGAATACAAATGGAATTTATTGGAGATAATTAAACGCAACTCTGAAGATTGGGATCTCGACGAAGGTAAAGAGTCAGGTATAACACCTAAGTTTGATTGTGTTAAATATTTTATGGATACCGATGTTTTCCATAAATTTAGCACTAAATATGGACTTGACTCTGAGATAGTAGCTTCTTTCTATGAATCCTTTGCTACTCATGTTGATCTCCCTAAGGAAAAGTGGTTTAAAAATAATCCTCCCATTGAAGTAAAAGTAGTTGCACCTATGAAAGTTGAAGAAAAGACTATCACTTATAATGATCCTGTTGTTCCTACTGCTTATGTTGAGAAACCACCTTTCCCTGTTAGAATAAAGAATCATGCTAAAGCTTCAACTATGGTCAACAAAAGTAATATTAAGACACCTAAACCCCCTGAGAAAATTAAAGTTGAACCTAAAATTGCTATGGTTAAAGATCTCTTGGCCGATAATATTGATGGGCATGTTATTTACTTCTGTGATGAAGCTACTAGAATTGCTAGGCCAGATGCTAAAAATAAACACAGACCTGTTGTAGGCATGCCTATTATTTCTGTTAAAATAGGAGATCACTGTTATCATGGCTTATGTGATATGGGTGCTAGTGCTAGTGCAATACCTATTTCCTTATACAAAGAAATTATGCATGATATTGCACCAACTGAGATAGAAGGTATTGATGTTACCATTAAGCTTGCCAATAGAGATACTATTTCATCAATTGGGATTTTTAGAGACGTTGAAGTCTTGTGTGGGAAGGTTAAATATCATGCTGATTTTCTTGTTCTTGGTTCCCCACAAGATAGCTTTTGTCCCATTATATTTGGTAGACCCCTCTTAAATACTGTCAATACTAAGATAGACTGCAATAAGGATATTGTTTCTGTTGGTTTAGGGGATATGTCTCATGAGTTCAATTTTGCTAAATTTCATAGGCAACCCCATGATAAAGAATTGCCTAGTAAAGATGAAATTATTGGTCTTGCTTCTATTGCCATGCCTCCTACTGATCCATTAGAACAATATTTGCTAGACCATGAAAATGATATGTTCATGAATGAAAGAAGGGAAATAGATGAAGTATTCTTTAAACAGGGACCTATTCTGAAACACAATTTGCCTGTTGAAATCCTAGGGGATCCTCCTCCACCCAAGGGTGATCCCGTGTTTGAGCTTAAACCATTACCTGATACTCTTAAATATGCTTATCTTGATGAAAAGAAAATATATCATGTTATTATTAGTGCTAACCTTTCAGAGAAGGAGGAAGAGAAATTATTGAAAACTCTGAAGAAGTACCGTGCTGCTATTGGATATGCTCTTGATGATCTTAAGGGCATTAGTCCTAATCTATGTCAACACAAAATAAATTTGGAGGAAGACGCCAAACCAGTTACTGATCATCAACGACGGCTGAATCCTAAGATGAAAGAAGTGGTAAGAAAAGAAATATTAAAGCTCCTTAAGGCAGGCATATATAATTTATCCCATTGCTGATAGTCAGTGGGTAAGTCCTGTTCATTGTGTCCCTAATAAGGGAGGTATTACTGTTGTTCCTAATGATAAAGATGAATTGATCCCACAAAGACTTATTACAGGTTATAGGATGGTAATTGATTTCCGCAAATTAAATAAGGCTACTAAAAAGGATCATTACCCCTTACCTTTTATTGATCAAATGCTAGAAAGATTATCCAAACATACACATTTTTGCTTTCTATATGGTTACTCTGGCTTCCCTCAAATACCCGTGTCAGCTGATGATCAATTGATACGTCTCCAACGTATCTATAATTTTTGATTGCTCCATGCTATATTATCTACTGTTTTGGGCAATATTGGGCTTTATTTTCGACTTTTATATTATTTTTGGGACTAACCTATTAACCGGAGGCCCAGCCCAGATTTGCTGTTTTATGCCTATTTCAGTGTTTCGAAGAAAAGGAATATTAGACGGAGTCGAAACGGAACGAAATCAACTAGAGAAGTTATTTTGGGAAGAAAACACACCTGATGGACTTGGACCCCACGTCAAGGAAGGAACGAGGTGCTCACAAGGGTGGGGGCGCCCCCCAGGGCGCGCCCCCTGTCTCGTGGGGCCCCCGTGGCTCCCCTGACGTACCTCCTGCACACATATATACCTACGTGACCTAAAACTTCCAGAACGCAACATAGATCGGGAGTTCCGCCACCAGAAGCCTCCGTAGCCACCAAAAACCAATCGGGACCCTGTTCCGGCACCCTGCCAGAGGGGGGAACCCTCACCAGTGGCCATCTTCATGATCCCAGTGCTCTCCATGACGGGGAGGGAGTAGTTCTCCCTCGGGGCTGAGGGTATGTACCAGTAGCTATGTGTTTGATCTCTCTCTCTCTCTCTTGTTCTTGAGATGATACGATCTTGATGTATCGCGAGCTTTGCTATTATATTTGGATCCTATGATGTTTCTTCCCCCCTCTTCTCTCTTGTAATAAATCGAGTTTCCCCTTTGAAGTAATCTTATCGGATTGAGTCTTTAAAGACTTGAGAACACTTGATGTATCTCTTGCTGTGGATATCTGTGGTGACAATGGGATACCACGTGCCACTTGATGTATGTTAAGGTGACCAACTTGCGGGTTTCGTGACATTGGGAACCTATGCATAGGGGTTGGCACACATTTTCGTCGTGATTCTCTGGTAGAACTTTGGGGCACTCTTTGAGGTCCTTTGTGTTGGTTGAATAGATGAATTGAGATTGTGTGATGCATATCGTATAATCATGCCCACGGATACTTGAGGTGACATTGGAGTATCTAGGTGACATTAGGGTTTTGGTTGATTTGTATCTTAAGGTGTTATTCTAGTACGAATTCTAGGGCTGTTTGTGACACTTATAGGAATAGCCCAACGGATTGATTGGAAAGAATAACTTTGAGGTGGTTTTGTACCCTACCATAATCTCTTCGTTCGTTCTCTGCTATTAGTGACTTTGGAGTGACTCTTTGTTGCATGTTGAGGGATAGTTATGTGATCCAATTATGTTAGTATTGTTGAGGGAACTTACACTAGCTAAAGTATGAACCATAGGCCTTATTTCCTATCATTGCAATACCGTTTACGCTCACTTTTATCACTTGCTACCTTGCTGTTTTTATAATTTCAGATTACAAATACCTTTATCTACCATCCATATACCACTTGTTTCACCATCTCTTCGCTGAACTAGTGCACCTATACAATGTACCATTGTATTGGGTGTGTTGGGGACACAAGAGACTCTTTGTTATTTGGTTGCAGGGTTGCTTGAGAGAGACCATCTTCATCCTATGCCTCCTACGAATTGATAAACCTTAGGTCATCCACTTGAGGGAAATTTGCTACTGTCCTACAAACCTCTGCACTTGGAGGCCCAACAACGTCTACAAGAAGAAGGTTGTGTAGTAGACATCATCAATCAAAGATCACTTTTACTTGCCCTTTCGGTACTTTTGCTTATACACGTATGCCTTTTGGTTTATGTAATACACCTGCTACCTTCCAAAGATGCATGATGGCTATATTCTCTGACTTTTGTGAAAAGATATGTGAGATTTTCATGGACGATTTCTCCGTTTATGGATCCTCTTTTGATGATTGCTTAAGCAACCTTGATCGAGTTTTGCAGAGATGTGAAGAAACTAATCTTGTCTTGAATTAGGAGAAGTGCCACTTTATGGTTAATGAAGGTATTGTCTTGGGGCATAAAATTTCTGAAAGAGGTATTGAAGTTGACAAAGCTAAAGTTGATGCTATTGAAAAGATGCCATGTCCCAAGGACATTAAAGGTATAAGAAGTTTTCTGGGTCATGCCGGTTTTTATAAGAGGTTCATTAAGGACTTCTCAAAAATTTCTCGGCCTCTAACTAATCTACTACAAAAAGATATTCCTTTTGTCTTTGATGATGATTCTGTAGAAGCATTTGAAATACTTAAGAAAGCATTGATTTCTGCACCTATTGTTCAGCCACCTGATTAGAATTTACCCTTTGAAATTATGTGTGATGCTAGTGATTATGCTATAGGTGCTGTTCTAGGGCAAATAGTTGATAAGAAATTAAATGTTATTCAATATGCTAGTAAAACTCTAGACAATGCCCAGAAAAATTATGCTACTACTGAAAAGGAATTCTTAGCAGTTGTATTTGCTTGTGATAAGTTCAGACCTTATATTGTTGATTCTAAAGTAACTATTCACACTGATCATGCTACTATTAAATACCTTATGGAAAAGAAAGATGCTAAACCTAGACTTATTAGATGGGTTCTCCTTCTTCAAGAATTTGATTTGCATATTATTGATAGGAAGGGAGTTGAGAACCCCGTTGCAGATAACCTGTCTAGGTTAGAAAATGTTCTTGATGACCCACTACCTATTGATGATAGCTTTCCTAATGAACAATTAAATGTCATAAATGCTTCCCGTACCGCTCCATGGTATGATGATTATGCTAATTATATTGTTGCTAAATTTATACCACCTAGTTTCACATACCAGCAAAAGAAAAAGTTCTTCTATGATTTGAGACATTACTTTTGGGATGACCCACATCTTTATAAAGAAGGAGTATATGGTATTATTAGACGTTATGTACCTGAGCATGAACAGGAACAGATCCTATGCAAGTGTCACTCCGAGGCTTATGGAGGACACCATGCTGGAGATAGAACTGCACACAAGGTATTATAGTCCATTTTTATTGGCCTACTCTCTTCAAGGATGCCCGTAAGTTTGTCTTGTCTTGTGATGAATGTCAAAGAATTGGTAATATCAGTAGACGTCAAGAAATGCCTATGAATTATTCACTTGTTACCGAACCATTTGATGTTTGGGGCTTTGATTATATGGGACCCTTTCCTTCCTCTAATGGGTATACACATATTTTAGTTGCTGTTGATTACGTTACTAAGTGGGTAGAAGCTATTCCAACTAGTAGTGTTGATCATAACACATCTATTAAGATGCTTAAAGAAGTTATTTTCCCAAGGTTTGGAGTCCCTAGATATTTAATGACTGATGGTGGTTCACATTTTATTCATGGTGCCTTTCGTAAAATGCTTGCTAAGTATGACGTTAATCATAGGATTGCATCTCCTAATCACCCACAGTCTAGTGGTCAAGTAGAATTGAGTAATAGAGAGCTCAAATTAATTTTGCAAAAGAATGTTAATAGATCTAGAAAGAATTGGTCCAAGAAACTTGATGATGCATTATGGGCCTATAGAACTGCATATAAAAATCCTATGGGTATGTCTCCATATAAAATGGTTTATGGTAAAGCATGTCACTTACCTCTTGAATTAGAACATAAGTCATATTGGGCCATCAAAGAGCTCAACTATGACTTCAAACTTGCCAGTGAAAAGAGGTTATTTGACATTAGCTCACTTGATGAATGGAGAACCCAGGCTTATGAAAATGCCAAGCTGTTTAAAGAAAAAGTTAAAAGATGGCATGATAAATGGATACAAAAGCGTGAGTTTAATGTAGGTGATTATGTATTGCTATACAACTCTCATTTAAGATTTTTTGCAGGCATACTCCTCTCTAAATGAGAAGGTCCTTACGTTATCGAGGAGGTATATCGTTTCGGTGCCATAAAAATCAACAACTTCGAAGGCACAAATCCGAGGGTGGTGAATGGTCAAAGAATTAAACATTATATCTCAGGTAATCCTATAAATGTTGAAACTAATATCATTCAAACCGTAACCCTGGAGGAATACATAAGGGACACTTTCCAGAACGTTTCAGACTCCGAAAAGGAATAGGTATGTGGTACGGTAAGTAAACCGACTCCAAAACAGTTCTAATGGCATTTTTTCTCCATTTTGGAATAATTAGAAAAAATAGAAAAACAAGAAGCAGACCTGAAAGGACATGAGGCTCCCACGAGGGTGGGAGGCGCACCCTACCCCCCTGGGCGCGCCCCCTTGCCTTGTGGGCTCCTCGTGCGCTCTCCGGACCCTGTTTTCTTGCACGATAGTTCTTTTGGTCGGTAAAAATTCATTATATAACCTCCCGAAGGTTTTGACCTCCCTATCACGCAAATATCTCCTGTCTTTGTTTCGATCTGTCCTGCTGCAGATTAGAGCAATATGTCGTCCCAGGATTCGGAAGGGGAAAGCTATGTGGCTGATTACCTTGTAGATCCTAAAGTCTATGGGGACATGGAGCATTGTGGTTGGACTACGGAAGAAGAAGAGGACTATGAACCCAAGGGAAAAGAGGAGACGAGCTCAGACGAAGATGAAGTTCCATTACCTCAACCTAGGGACATGCATGTGGAGTTCAAAAAGTCAAGCCTCCCTGATAGAGTAAAGAAACCTAAGATCGAGTTTATCCCTTTTCGCCTCTTGCAGGAAAACAATAAGGAATTATGCAAAAAGATATTAAGCCTTGAGCAGGAGATCGATGATCTAAGGGATCAAAATTCTGTCCTCAAGTGCAAATTAAGGAAGAAGCCTACGCTATCAACAAAACCATCACCTTCTCCACCGGCAAAGAAGAACTGGGTATCTGGTATGGGCACTCCCCTTGGCAACGGCCAAGCTTGGGGGAGTGCCCCGGTATTGTATCACCATCACTTTATCCTTACCGTTTTTCTTAGTTCGATCCTTTTGATAATATCTTGATCTAGTAAAATAAAGTTTTAGTATGATCTAGTTGTGAGTTTTTCTTTATGATCTTCCTATGTAATCGAGTCTGTGAGCTATATATAATAAAGATTAGTGTTGAGTCAAGGGCTTGATTATTTTGCTATCATCTTAAGGGAATAAAATAGAAAGAGAAGAAATAAAAAGAAACAAAGAGATCATATGGATCTTATGGAGAGTAATGAGCTCAGATACAAAGAGTATGATGAATAAAAGTTGTTGAGAGTTGACAAACATAGTTTTGGTTATCGTTGCAATGAATAGGAAGTAATAAAGAAAGAGAGGTTCACATATAAATATACTATCTTGGACATCTTTTATGATTGTGAGCACTCATTAAAGTATGACATGCTAAGAGTTGACGTTGGACAAGGAAGAAAACGTAATGGGTTATGTTTTCTTCCATCCGAGATGAATTATATTGTCATGGATCATCCAACATGTTGAGCTTGCCTTTCCCTCTCATGCTAGCCAATTTATTTGCACCAAGTAGAGATACTACTTGTGCTTCCAAATATCCCTAAACCCAATTTTGCCATGAGAGTCCACCATATCTACCTATGGATTGAGTAAGATCCTTCAAGTAAGTTGTCATCGTGCAAAGCAATAAAAATTGCTCTCTAAATATGTATGACTTATTAGTGTGGGAGAAAATAAGCTTTATACGATCTTCTGATATGGAAGAAATAAAAGCGACAGACTGCATAATAAAGGTCCATATCACAAGTGGCAATATAAAGTGATGTTCTTTCACATTAAGATTTTGTGCATCCAACTATAAAAGCGCATGACAACCTCTGCTTCCCTCTGCGAAGGGCCTATCTTTTACTTTTATCTTCTACCTTACATAAGAGTCATGGTGATGTTCACCTTTCCTTTTTACATTTTATCCTTTGGCAAGCACAATATGTTGGAAAGATCCTGATATATATATATATATATATATAGCTAATTGGATGTGAGTCATCATGAACTATTATTGTTGACATTACCCTTGAGGTAAAACGTTGGGAGGCAAAACTATAAGCCCCTATCTTTCTCTGTGTCCGATTAAAACTTCATACCCATAAATATTGCGTGAGTGTTAGCAATTGTGAAAGACTAAAAGATGGTTGAGTATGTGGACTTGCTGAAAAGCTCTTATATTCACTCTTTCCTACGTTATGATAAATTGCAATTGCCTCAATGACTGAGATTAGAGTTTGTTGGTTCTCAATGAAGTTTATGATTCATACTTGAAATTGTGATAGAATTGTTACTTTAGCATAAGAGATCATATGACAATATTGAAGGAAATATTCCCTAGAGGCAATAATAAAGTTATTATTTATTTCCTTATATCATGATAAAGGTTTATTATTCATGCTAGAATTGTATTAACCGGAAACATAATACATGTGTGAATACATAGACAAACAGAGTGTCACTAGTATGCCTCTACTTGACTAGCTCGTTAATCAAAGATGGTTATGTTTCCTAACCATGGACAAAGAGTTGTCATTTGATTAATGGGATCACATCATTAGTTGAATGATCTGATTGACATGACCCATTCCATTAGCTTAGCACCTGATCGTTTAGTATGTTGCTATTGCTTTCTTCATGACTTATACATGTTCCTATGACTATGAGATTATGTAACTCCCGTGTGCCGGAGGAACACTTTGTGTGCTACCAAACGTCACAACGTAACTGGGTGATTATAAAGGTGCTCTACAGGTGTCTCCAAAGGTACATGTTGAGTTGACGTATTTCGAGATTAGGATTTGTCACTCCGATCGTCGGAGAGGTATCTCTGGGCCCTCTCGGTAATGCACATCACTTAAGCCTTGCAAGCAATGCAACTAATGAGTTAGTTGCGAGATGATGTATTACGGAATGAGTAAAGAGACTTGCCGGTAACGAGATTGAACTAGGTATTGGATACCGACGATCGAATCTCGGGCAAGTAACATACCGATGACAAAGGGAACAACGTATGTTGTTATGCGGTCTGACCAATAAAGATCTTCGTAGAATATGTAGGAGCCAATATGGGCATCCAGGTCCCGCTATTGGTTATTGACCGGAGACGTGTCTCGGTCATGTCTACATTGTTCTCGAACCCGTAGGGTCCGCACGCTTAAGGTTTCGATGATAGTTATATTATGAGTTTATACATTTTGATGTACCGAAGGTTGTTCGGAGTCCCGGATGTGATCACGGACATGACGAGGAGTCTCGAAATGGTCGAGACATAAAGATTGATATATTGGAAGCCTATGTTTGGATATCGGAAGTGTTCCGGGTGAAATCGGGATTTTACCGGAGTACCGGGAGGTTACCGGAACCCCCCGGGAGCTATATGGGCCTTAGTGGGCCTTAGTGGAAAATAGAAGGGGCAGCCCAAGATGGGCCGCGCGCCCCTCCCCTCCATTGGTCCGAATAAGACAAGGAGAGGGGGCCGGCCCCCCTCTCTCTTTTCCCCCCTCCGCGAATCCTATTCCAACTAGGATTGGGGGGGGGGAGAATCCTACTCCCAGAGGGAGTAGGACTCCTCCTGGCGCGCCTCTCCTAGGCCGGCCGCACCCCCCCTTTGATTCTTTATATACGGAGGCAGGGAAACCCCAGAGACACACAAGTTGATCCACGTGATCTTATTCTTAGCCATGTGCGGCGCCCCCTGCCACCATAGTCCTCGATAATATTGTAGCGGTGCTTAGGCGAAGCCCTGCGACAGTAGTACATCAAGATCGTCACCACGCCGTCGTGCTGACGGAACTCTTCCCCGACACTTTGCTGGATCAGAGTCCGGGGATCGTCATCGAGCTGAACGTGTGCTAAAACTCGGAGGTGCCGTAGTTTCGGTGCTTGATCGTTCGGGCCGTGAAGACGTACGACTACATCAACCAAACGCTTCCGTTGTCGATCTACAAGGGTACGTAGATCACACTCTCCCCTCGTTGCTATGCATCACCATGATCTTGTGTGTGCGTAGGAAAATTTTGAAATTACTACGTTACCCAACAGCGGTATCAGAGCCTAGGTTTTATGGTTTGATGTTATGTGCACGAGTAGAACACAAGTGAGTTGTGGGCGATATAAGTCATATTGCCTACCAGCATGTCATAATTTGGTTCGGCGGTATTGTTGGATGAAGCGGCCCGGACCGACATTACGCGTACGCTTACGCGAGACCGGTTCTCCCGACGTGCTTTGCACATAGGTGGCTTGCGGGTGACCGTTTCTCCAACTTTAGTTGAACCGAGTGTGGCTACACCCGGTCCTTGCGAAGGTTAAAACGGCATCAGCTTGACAAACTATCGTTGTGGTTTTGTGCGTAGGTAAGATTGGTTCTTGCTTAAGCCCGTAGCAGCCATGTAAAACTTGCATCAAACAAAGTAGAGGACGTCTAACTTGTTTTTGCAGGGCATGTTGTGATGTGATATGGTCAAGACATGATACTAAATTTTATTGTATGAGATGATCATGTTTTGTAACCGAGTTATCGGCAACTGGCAGGAGCCATATAGTTGTCGCTTTATTGTATGCAATGCAATCGCGCTGTAATGCTTTACTTGATCACTAAGCGGTAGCGATAGTCGTGGAAGCATAAAATTGGCGAGATGACAATGATGCTGCGATGGAGATCAAGGTGTCGCGCCGGTGATCATGACGGTGCTTCGGAGATGGAGATCACAGGCACAAGATGATGATGGCCATATCATATCACTTATATTGATTGCATGTGATGTTTATCTTTTATGCATCTTATCTCGCTTTGATTGACGGTAGCATTATAAGATGATCTCAAACTAAATTATCAAGAAGTGTTCTCCCTGAGTATGCACCGTTGCGAAAGTTCTTCGTGCTGAGACACCACGTGATGATCGGGTGTGATAGGCTCTACGTTCAAATACAATGGGTGCAAAACAGTTGCACACGCGGAATACTCAGGTTATACTTGACGAGCCAAGCATATACAGATATGGCCTTGGAACACGGAGACCGAAAGGTCGAGCGTGAATCATATAGTAGATATGATCAACATAGTGATGTTCACCAATGAAACTACTCCATCTCATGTGATGATCGGACATGGTTTAGTTGATTTGGATCACGTGATCACTTAGAGGATTAGAGGGATGTCTATCTAAGTGGAGTTCTTTAAGTAATTTGACTAATTGAACTTAAATTTATCATGAACTTAGTACCTGATAGTATCTTGCTCATGTATATTTGATTGTAGATAGATGGCCCGTGCTGTTGTTCCGTTGAATTTTAATGCGTTCCTTGAGAAAGCAAAGTTGAAAGATGATGGTAGCAATTACACGGACTAGGTCCGTAACTTGAGGATTATCCTCATTGCTGCATAGAAGAATTACGTCCTGGAAGCACCGCTGGGTGCCAGGCCTGCTGCAGGAGCAACACCAGATGTTATGAACGTCTGGCAGAGCAAAGCTGATGACTACTTGATAGTTCAGTGTGCCATGCTTTACGGCTTAGAATCGGGACTTCAACGACGTTTTGAACGTCATGGAGCATATGAGATGTTCCAGGAGTTGAAGTTAATATTTCAAGCAAATGCCCGGATTGAGAGATATGAAGTCTCCAATAAGTTCTATAGCTGCAAGATGGAGGAGAACAGTTCTGTCAGTGAGCATATACTCAAAATGTCTGGGTATAATAATCACTTGATTCAGATGGGAGTTAATCTTCCAGATGATTGCGTCATTGACAGAATTCTCCAATCACTGGCACCAAGCTACAAGAGCTTCGTGATGAACTATAATATGCAAGGGATGAATAAGACTATTCCCGAGCTCTTCGCAATGCTGAAAGTTGCGGAGGTAGAAATCAAAAAGGAGCATCAAGTGTTGATGGTCAACAAGACCACTAGTTTCAAGAAAAAGGGCAAAGGGAAGAAGAAGGGGAACTTCAAGAAGAACAGCAAGCAAGTTGCTGCTCAAGAGAAGAAACACAAGTCTGGACCTAAGCCTGAAACTGAGTGCTTGTACTGCAAGCAGACTGGTCACTGGAAGCGGAACTGCCCCAAGTATTTGGTGGATAAGAAGGATGGCAAGGTGAACAAAGGTATATGTGATATACATGTTTTTGATGTGTACCTTACTAATGCTCGCAGTAGCACCTGGGTATTTGATACTGGTCTGTTGCTAATATTTGCAACTCAAAACAGGGACTACGGATTAAGCGAAGATTGGCTAAGGACGAGGTGACGATGCGCGTGGGAAACGGTTCCAAAGTCGATGTGATCGCGGTCGGCATGCTACCTCTACATCTACCTTCGAGATTAGTATTAGACCTAAATAATTGTTATTTGGTGCCAGTGTTGAGCATGAACATTATATCTGGATCTTGTTTGATGCGAGACGGTTATTCATTTAAATTAGAGAATAATGGTTGTTCTATTTATATGAGTAATATCTTTTATGGTCATGCACCCTTGAAGAGTGGTCTATTCTTGTTGAATCTTGATAGTAGTAACACACATATTCATAATGTTCAAGCCAAAAGATGCAGAGTTGATAATGGTAGTGCAATTTATTTGTGGCACTGCCGTTTAGGTCATATCGGTGTAAAGCGCATGAAGAAACTCCATACTGATGGACTTTTGGAACCACTTGATTATGAATCACTTGGTACTTGCGAACCGTGCCTCATGGGCAAGATGACCAAAACGCCGTTCTCCGGTACTATGGAGAGAGCAACAGATTTGTTGGTAATCATACATACAGATGTATGTGGTCCGATGAATATTGAGGCTCGTGGCGGATATCGTTATTTTCTCACCTTCACAGATGATTTGAGCAGATATGGGTATATCTACTTAATGCAACATAAGTCTGAAACATTTGAAAAGTTCAAAGAATTTCAGAGTGAAGTTGAAAATCATCGTAACAAGAAAATAAAGTTTCTACGATCTGATCGTGGAGGAGAATATTTGAGTTACGAGTTTGGTGTACATTTGAAACAATGCGGAATAGTTTCGCAACTCACGCCACCCGGAACACCACAGCGTAATGGTGTGTCCGAACGTCGTAATCGTACTTTACTAGATATGGTGTGATCTATGATGTCTCTTACTGATTTACCGTTATCATTTTGGGGTTATGCTTTAGAGACGGCCGCATTCACGTTAAATAGGGCACCATCAAAATCCGTTGAGACGACGCCTTATGAACTATGGTTTGGCAAGAAACCAAAGTTGTCGTTTCTGAAAGTTTGGGGCTGCGATGCTTATGTGAAAAAGCTTCAACCTGATAAGCTCGAACCCAAATCGGAGAAATGTGTCTTCATAGGATATCCAAAGGAAACTATTGGATACACCTTCTATCACAGGTCCGAAGGCAAGACTGTTGTTGCTAAATTCGGAAACTTTCTAGAGAAAGAGTTTCTCTCGAAAGATGTGAGTGGGAGGAAAGTAGAACTTGATGAGGTAACTGTACCTACTCCCTTATTGGAAAGTAGTACATCACAGAAAACTGTTTCTGCGACACCTACCCCAATTAGTGAGGAAGCTAATGATACTGATCATGAAACTTCAGGACAAGATACTACTGAACCTCGTAGATCAACCAGAGAGAGATCCGCGCCAGAGTGGTACGGTAATCCTGTTCTGGAAATCATGCTGCTAGATCATGATGAACCTACGAACTATGAAGAAGCGATGGCGAGCCCAGATTCCGCAAAATGGCTTGAAGCCATGAGATCTGAGATGGGATCCATGTATGAGAACAAAGTATGGACTTTGGTTGACTTGCCCGATGATCGGCAAGCAATTGAGAATAAATGGATCTTCAAGAAGAAGACTGACACTGACGGTAATATTACTGTCTACAAAGCTCGACTTGTCGCAAAAGGTTTTCGACAAGTTCAAGGAGTTGACTACAATGAGACCTTCTCACCCGTAGCGATGCTTAAGTCTGTCCGAATCATGTTAGCAATTTCTGCATTTTATGATTATGAAATTTGGCAGATGGATGTCCAAACTGCATTCCTGAATGGATTTCTGGAAGAAGAGTTGTATATGATGCAACCGGAAGGTTTTGTCGATCCAAAGGGAGCTAATAAAGTGTGCAAGCTCCAGCGATCCATTTATGGACTGGTGCAAGCCTCTCGGAGTTGGAATAAATGCTTTGATAGTGTGATCAAAGCATTTTATACAGACTTTCGGAGAAGCCTGTATTTACAAGAAAGTGAGTGGGAGCTCTGTAGCATTTATGATATTATATGTGGATGACATATTACTAATTGGAAATAATATAGAATTTCTGGACAGCATAAAGGGATACTTGAATAAGAGTTTTTGAATGAAAGACCTCGGTGAAGCTACTTACATATTAGGCATAAAGATCTATAGAGATAGATCAAGACGCTTAATTGGACTTTCACAAAGCACATACCTTGACAAGATTTTGAAGAAGTTCAAAATGGATCAAGCAAAGAAAGGGTTCTTGCCTGTGTTACAAGGTGTAAAGTTGAGTCAGACTCAATGCCCGACCACTGCAGAAGATAGAGAGAAAATGAAAGATGTTCCCTATGCTTCAGCCATAGGCTCTATCATGTATGCAATGCTCTGTACCAGACCTGATGTGTGCCTTGCTATAAGTTTAGCAGGGAGGTACCAAAGTAATCCAGGAGTGGATCACTGGACAACGGTCAAGAACATCCTGAAATACCTGAAAATGACTAAGGATATGTTTCTCGTATATGGAGGTGACAAAGAGCTCATCGTAAACGGTTACGTTGATGCAAGCTTCGACACTGATCCGGACGATTCTAAATCGCAAACCGGATACGTATTTACATTAAACGATGGAGCTGTCAGTTGGTGTAGTTCTAAACAAAGCGTCGTGGCGGGATCTACATGTGAAGCGGAGTACATAGCTGCTTCGGAAGCAGCAAACGAAGGAGTCTGGATGAAGGAGTTCATATCTGATCTAGGTGTCATACCTAGTGCATCGGGTCCAATGAAAATCTTTTGTGACAATACTGGTGCAATTGCCTTGGCAAAGGAATCCAGATTTCACAAGAGGACCAAACACATCAAGAGACGCTTCAATTCCATCCGGGATCTAGTCCAGGTGGGAGACATAGAGATTTGCAAGATACATACGGAGCTGAATGTAGCAGACCCGTTGAGTAAGCCTCTTCCACGAGCAAAACATGATCAGCACCAAAGCTCCATGGGTGTTAGAATCATTACTATGTAATCTAGATTATTGACTCTAGTGCAAGTGGGAGACTGAAGGAAATATGCCCTAGAGGCAATAATAAAGTTATTATTTATTTCCTTATATCATGATAAAGGTTTATTATTCATGCTAGAATTGTATTAACCGGAAACATAATACATGTGTGAATACATAGACAAACAGAGTGTCACTAGTATGCCTCTACTTGACTAGATCGTTAATCAAAGATGGTTATGTTTCCTAACCATGGACAAAGAGTTGTCATTTGATTAACGGGATCACATCATTAGTTGAATGATCTGATTGACATGACCCATTCCATTAGCTTAGCACCTGATCGTTTAGTATGTTGCTATTGCTTTCTTCATGACTTATACATGTTCCTATGACTATGAGATTATGTAACTCCCGTGTGCCGAAGGAACACTTTGTGTGCTACCAAATGTCACAACGTAACTGGGTGATTATAAAGGTGCTCTACAGGTGTCTCCAAAGGTACATGTTGGGTTGACGTATTTCGAGATTAGGATTTGTCACTCCGATCGTCGGAGAGGTATCTCTGGGCCCTCTCGGTAATGCACATCACTTAAGCCTTGCAAGCAATGCAACTAATGAGTTAGTTGCGAGATGATGTATTACGGAACGAGTAAAGAGACTTGCCGGTAATGAGATTGAACTAGGTATTGGATACCGACGATCGAATCTCGGGCAAGTAACATATCGATGACAAAGGGAACAACGTATGTTGTTATGCGGTCTGGCCGATAAAGATCTTCGTAGAATATGTAGGAGCCAATATGGGCATCCAGGTCCCGCTATTGGTTATTGATCGGAGACGTGTCTCGGTCATGTCTACATTGTTCTCGAACCCGTAGGGTCCGCACGCTTAAGGTTTCGATGATAGTTATATTATGAGTTTATACGTTTTGATGTACCGAAGGTTGTTCGGAGTCCCGGATGTGATCACGAACATGACGAGGAGTCTCGAAATGGTCGAGACATAAAGATTGATATATTGGAAGCCTATGTTTGGATATCAGAAGTGTTCCGGGTGAAATCGGGATTTTACCGGAGTACCGGGAGGTTACCGGAACCCCCCGGGAGCTATATGGGCCTTAGTGGTAAAGAGAAGGGGCAGCCCAAGATGGGCCGCGCGCCCCTCCCCTCCCTTGGTCCGAATAAGACAAGGAGAGGGGGCCGGCCCCCCTCTCTCTTTTCCCCCCTCCGCGAATCCTATTCCAACTAGGATTGGGGGGGGGAATCCTACTCCCAGAGGGAGTAGGACTCCTCCTGGCGCGCCTCTCCTAGGCCGGCCGCACCCCCCCTTTGATCCTTTATATACGGAGGCAGGGGAACCCCAGAGACACACAAGTTGATCCACATGATCTTATTCTTACCCGTGTGCGGCGCCCCCTGCCACCATAGTCCTCGATACTATTGTAGCGGTGCTTAGGCGAAGCCCTGCGACAGTAGTACATCAAGATCGTCACGATGCCGTCGTGCTGACGGAACTCTTCCGCGACACTTTGCTGGATCGGAGTCCGGGGATCGTCATCGAGCTGAACGTGTGCTAAAACTCGGGGGTGCCGTAGTTTCGGTGCTTGATCGGTCGGGCCGTGAAGACGTACGACTACATCAACCAAACGCTTCCTTTGTCGATCTACAAGGGTATGTAGATCACACTCTCCCCTCGTTGCTATGCATCACCATGATCTTGTGTGGCGTAGGAAAATTTTGAAATTACTACGTTACCCAACAAATATATATATATATATATATATATATATATATTGCTGTTCTAAGAATGATCATGATGCCCTCATGTCCGTATTTTATTTTTATCGACACCTCTATCACTAAACATGTGGACATATTTTTCGATTTCGGCTTTCGCTTGAGGACAAGCGAGGTCTAAGCTTGGGGGAGTTGATACATCCCTTTTGCATCATGCTTTTATATCAATATTTATTGTATTATGGGCTGTTATTACACATTATGTCACAATACTTATGCCTATTATCTCTTATTTTACAAGGTTTACATGAAGAGGGAGAATGCCGACAGCTGGGATTCTGGGCTAGAAAAGGAGCAAATATTGGAGACCTATTCTGCACAGCTCCAAAAGTCCTGAAACTTCACGGAAGCTATTTCCAGAATATATAAAAAATACTGAGCGCAAGAAGTTCCAGAGGGGGGCCACACCCTGGCCACGAGGGTGGGGGGCGCGCCCTACCCCACTGGGTGCGCCCCCTACCTCGTGGGCCCCCTGGTGGCCCTCCGATGCCCATCTTCTGCTATATGGAGTCTTTCATTGAGGAAAAATTCATAAGCAAGCTTTCGGGACGAGACTCCGCCACCACGAGGTGGAACCTTGGCGGAACAAATCTAGGGCTTCGGCGGAGCTGTTCTGCTGGTAAAACTTCCCCCGGGAGGGGTAAATCATCACCATCGTCATCACCAACGATCCTCTCATCGGGAGGGGGTCAATCTCCGTCAACATCTTCACCAGCACCATCTCATCTCAAACCCTAGTTCATCTCTCATATCCAATCTTTGTATCCAAACCTCAGATTTGTACCTGTGGGTTGCTAGTAGTGTTGATTACTACTTGTAGTTGATGCTAGTTGGTTTACTTGGTGGAAGATCATATGTTCAGATCCATTATGCATATTAATACCCCTCTGGTTATGAACATGAATATGCTTTGTGAGTAGTTACGTTTGTTCCTGAGGACATGGGAGAAGTCTTGCTATTAGTAGTCATGTGAATTTGGTATTCGTTCGATATTTTGATGAGATGTATGTTGTCATCCCTCTAGTGGTGTCATGTGAACGTCGACTACATGACACTTCACCATTGTTTGGGCCTAGAGGGAGGCATTGGGAAGTAATAAGTAGATGATGGGTTACTAGAGTGACAGAAGCTTAAACCCTAGTTTATGCGTTGCTTCGTAAGGGGCTGATTTGGATCCATATGTTTCATGCTATGGTTAGGTTCACGTTAATACTTCTGTTGTAGTTGCGGATGCTTGCAATGGGGGTTAATCATAAGTGGGATACTTGTCCAAGTAAGGACAGTACCCAAGCACCGGTCAACGCACATATCAGATTATCAAAGTACCGAACGTGAATCATATGAACGTGATGAAAACTAGCTTGACGATAATTCCCATGTGTCCTCGGCAGCGCTTTCCTTCATATAAGAGTTTCTCCAGGCTTGTCCTTTGCTACAAAAAGGATTGGGCCATCTTGTTGTACCTTATTTACTTTTATTACTTGCTACTTGTTACCAATTACCTTATCACAAAACTATCTGTTATCGATAATTTCAGTGCTTGCAGAGAATACCTTGCTGAAACCCGCTTATCATTTCCTTCTGCTCCTCGTTGGGTTCGACACTCTTACTTATCGAAAGGACTACGATAGATCCCCTATACTTGTGGGTCATCAATGACATCTTTTGTCCTACCCTCCCGTGGCAGCGGGGTCCTATTGGAAACTAAGAGATATTAAGGCCTCCTTTTAATAGAGTACTAGACTAAAGCATTAACACATAGTGAATACATGAACTCCTCAAACTACGGTCATCACCGGTAAGTATCCCGATTATTGTCACTTCAGGGTTAACGGTTCATAACACATAATAGGTGACTATAGACTTGCAAGATAGGATCAAGAACTCACATATATTCATGAAAACATAATAGGTTCAGATCTGAAATCATGGCACTCGGGCCCTAGTGACAAGCATTAAGCATAGCAAAGTCATAACAACATCAATCTTAGAACATAGTGGATACTAGGGATCAAACCCTAATAAAACTAACTCGATTACATGATAAATCTCATCCAACCCATCACCGTCCACAAGCCTACGATGGAATTACTGACGCACGACACTGAGCATCATGAAATTGGTGATGGAGGAAGGTTGATGATGGCGATGGCGACGGATTCCCCTCTCCGGAGCCCCGAACGGACTCCAGACCAGCCCCCCGAGAGAGTTTAGGGCTTGGCGGCGGCTTCGTATCGTAAAACGCGATGAATCCTTCTCTCTGATTTTTTTCTCCCCGAACACGAATATATGGAGTTGGAGTTTAGGTCGGTGGAGCGTCAGGGGGCCCACGAGGCAGGGGGCGTGCCCAGGGGGTAGGCGCGCCCCCACCCTCATGGACAGGGTGTGGGCCCCCTGACGTGGATTCTTATTCCAGTATTTTTATATATTCCAAAAATAATATCCGTTGATTTTCAGGTCATTCCAAGAACTTTTATTTCTGCACAAAAATAACACCATGGCAATTCTACTGAAAACAACATCAGTTCGGGTTAGTTCCGTTCGAATCATGAAAGTTAGAGTCCAAAACAAGGGAAAAAGTGTTTGGAAAAGTAGATACGACGAAGACGTACGTATCAACTCCCTCAAGCTTAAACCTTTGCTTGTCCTCAAACAATTCAGTTGATAAACTGAAAGTGGTAAAGAAATACTTTTACAAACTCTGTTTTCTCTTGTTGCTGTAAATATTTAAAGCCAACATTCAAGTTTTCAGCAAAGATTATGAACTAACCATATTCACAATAAAATTTAGGTCTCATTTTTACTCATATCAATGGCATAATCAACTAGCGAGCAATAATAATAAATCTCGGATGACAACACTTTCCCAAAACAATCATAATATGATATAACAAGATGGTATCTTGCTAGCCCTTTCTGAGACCGCAAAACATAAATGCAGAGCACCTTTAAAGATCAAGGACTGACTAGACATTGTAATTCATGGTAAAAGAGATCCAATCACGGTCATACTCAATGTAAACTAATAGTAATGGATGCAAATGACAGCGGTGCTCTCCAACTAGTGCTTTTTAATAAGAGGATGATGACTCAACATAAAAGTAAATAGATAGGCCCTTCGCAGAGGGAAGCAAGGATTTGTAGAGGTGCAAGAGCTCGGTTTTGAAATAGAGATGAATAATATTTTGAGCGGTATACTTTCGTTGTCAACATAACAACCGAGAGATCTCGATATCTTCCATGCTACACACATTATAGGCGGTTCCCAAGCAGAATGGTAAAGTTTATACTCCCCCACCACCAACAAGCATCAATCCATGGCTTGCCCGAAACAACGGGTGCCTCGAACTAACAACAATCCTGGGGGAGTTTTGTTTGAAATTATTTTGATTTGATTTGAGCATGGGACTGGGCATCCCGGTGACCAGCCATTTTATCATGAATGAGGAGTGGAGTCCACTCCCCTTGAGAATAACCCGCCTAGCATAGAGGATACAGACAACCCTAGTTGATACATGAGCTATTCGAGCATACAAAATAGAATGTTTATTTGAAGGTTTAGAGTTTGGCACATCCAAATTTACTAAGAACGACAGGTAGATACCGTATATAGGAAGGTATGGTGGACTCATATGGAATAACTTTGGGGTTTATGGAATTGGATGCACAAGCAGTATTCCCGCTTAGTACAAGTGAAGGCTCGAAAGAGACTAGGAAGTGACTAGCTAGAGAGCGACAACAGTCATGAACATGTATTAAAATTAATCAACACCGAATGCAAGCATGAGTAGGATATAATGCACCATGAACATAAATATTGTAGAGGCTATGTTGATTTTGTTTCAACTACATGCGTGAACATGCGCCAAGTCAAGCCACTCGAATCGTTCAAAGGAGGATACCACCCTATCATACCACATCACAACCATTTTAATAGCATGTTGGCACGCAAGGTAAACCATTATAAACTCCTAGCTAATTAAGCATGGCACGAGGAACTACAATATCTAATTGTCATTGCAAACATGTTTCTTTCATAATAGGCTGGATCAGGAACGATGAACTAATCATATTTACAAAAACAAGAGAGGTCGAGTTCATACCAGTTTTTCTCATCTCAATCAGTTCATCATATAATCATCATTATTGCCATTCACTTGCATGACCGAACGGTGTGGAAAATAATAATAGTGCACGTGCATTGGACTAAGCTGGAATTCCCCCAAGCTTAGGCTTTTGGCCTAAGTTGGTCTGTAACATCCCAAATTTTCAATTTGGAATGTTATACAATAGATCATCATTGCATATCATATTTTATCGCATTTGGTTGATCCTAGAAATTTCACGCAACTCAAGGACCCTCAAAGAGAGTTGGGGATTTCGTTATTTTCATATTTGAGTTTTCTCAAATTTTGAAAATAGGATCATTTGATTTTATTTATTTTATCTTCAATTATTTCTACTATAAAAAAATTATGAGAGTGGGAATAAAATGACTTTCCCAAAATATAGAAATTGGGGATTTAATAAAAAATCAAATAAGATTTTATTTTGGTTTTATTTGCTATTTTATTTGAATTTAGGAAAAATTGCACGTTTTCAAAAATTGCATTTAGGGCCAAGAAAATGTTTATCCTGTTGTAAATATTTTATTTAGACCGTGAAAATTTGTTTTGGCATTTTTAAAATTTTATTTATTTTTCTAGAATTTTTTTGTCACAGCGAAATTGTTTTAAAAAAAGAGACCCTGCGCCCGACTGGGCCAAGGGCCCAGCCGAGCAGGCCGGCCCAGCCAGCCGCCGCCGCCCCTGCCGGGTCAGGACAGGAGTCCCGACCGCCGCCGTCGCCCGAGTCCGGGGAGGACCCGCCTCCCGAGGCTGACCCCTCCCCCAAGTCGCCGCCCCCCTCTTTATAACCCCGCCGCCGCCCCCCTGCAGCCCCACACCAGCCGCCGCCTCCCACGCCTCCAGCGCCGCCGCCGCACGCCGCCCGCGCCCACGCCGCCTCCACACGCCGCCGCCCACGCCGCCTGCCGCCCCGCCGCCACGTCGGAGCTGCCGCCCCGCTGCCCCGCACCACCCGCCGCCCGCCAGAGCCTCGCCGGAGCCCCGGGCCGAGGTAGCCGCTGCCCCTTTTTTTAGAAAAGTCGTTTCGTTTTTTTTGAAAAACCCTTGTTTTCGTTTCTTAAATAGATCAGTTTTTCTCCGGTTTATTTATTTAGCGAGCGTTCACTCGTCCGTTCGTTTTAACGAACACATTCATCGTTTAGTTCATGTTAACGAACGTTTGTTCGTTAACTTGTTCGTCGTTTTTCTTTTTCTCGGATTAAATCCGCGATTTTCTGATTGTGATTTCTGATCCGATGTTCGTTTTAGTTTATCTTTTCGCTCGTTTGTCAGAATCAGGCGATTCAAGTGCCTGGAGTTTCGTCTCGAAACCCTCTCTCCATTTAACCAGCTCAAACAAGTTTTTGCCTTAGTAAAATTTGACCTAGATCCAGAATAGTAAATGAAGCATGTTTCTTTTGCTGTTTGTCTTTCGTTGCTTCGTTCGATTTGATGCTTTTTGCCAACTGGAGTTCTTAAATTGAACTATCTGGTTAGATCTCTTATTCGAGTTTTACCTGTGCATTAGATGAGTACTTATTGTATGATTGTTTGTTTGCGATAGAGTACCCGGAGTGCTTCTTTTGCTACTTTGAATCGCTAGGTTTTGCGGATCATCAGCAAGGCAAGTAACACTTTGATCATACCTTCCTACTACCCAGTTTTATTGCATTAGATCAATCCTCACACATTGCATTGACTAGGATCTAATTAAATTGTGGGTTTGGGAAGTAGATTAGATAGTACCTATTACCTGTTATTATCAAACCTTTGGGAGTTACTTCTACGTTTGCTTATTTTGCCATGCTATGCCAGTAGACGTGGTTTGGGTGAGTGAACTCCATGACAGATGTGAGTTTGTTAAATTAAGGGTTTATCTAAGGTGGCAACTTAAATACACATCTAGGTGGATTGAGGCACCTGGGTATTCCAGCGATTGCCTGTTTTTCTTCAGACCGCCACCCAGGCTCAAAGGGATCATGAGATTATTCATGCTAGAAACGTCCGTGTGCAGCCACAAGCTACTATGGGCTCTAGCATAGTTGACTAAGTCGTGCGAACTCTTACAGTGGTAGACTAGCAAATGTAGGGGATGTAGGTGGTACGGTCTACCCACCGTAAGGTGCTAGCGCTTCTGAAAGACTATGTCTCGGTCATCCGTTTCTCAAACACCATGCAGCGCGAGAAAACCAACGGAGGAGATCGAGTCTTGTGGGGAAAAGTGCGCAAACCTCTGCAGAGTGTATAAACTAATCATGGTTAGCCGTGTCCCCGGTTATGGACATCTTGAGTATCTAGTACTTGGATTATCATGTGAATCTCATCATGCTACTCTAATTAATTTGTTTGTTTCTTAATGATGATGCTTAATTGGGATTGAGAATGCTGTCAACCATTCTCAATGTTTAACAACTACCATGATAGTTAAATAAAATTTATTCCTTTGCAGTAGGGAAAAATTGGCTTTACGCAAAACTATAACCATAGAGCTTTCCACCAGCCAAATATGCATATAGTATAGCCTATTTTCTTTCTTTGTTCTCTATGTGTTGCATTGCCAGCATATTCCATGTGCTGACCTGTTTCGGGCTGCAACGTTCTTGTTGCAGACTTTTCAGACGACGAGTAAGGTGCTTTTAGGTCGTGGTTCTATACTTAGTGATGCCGTTGGAGTTGATGGACTCACTTATCTTTTAAGCCTTCCGCTGTTATCGTTATTAGATGGCCTTAAGCCATTATTATTGTAATAAGTTCTCTTTTGAGACTCTCGATGTAATAAGTGTGTGATTGCTACTCTGTTATAAATCCTTCAAGTACTGTGTGGTGTCAGCATTACTGATCCAGGGATGACACCTGAGCACAGAGATTGGACCGTTTGAGGTCTGATCGCTACAAGATGGTATCAGAGCACATGCTGACTGTAGGACACGACCACTAAGCTAAAGCCCTAGATGACTACTCACTCTTCTCATTCTGACCTCTTATCTTTTCTAGTCTTTTAGGATGGCGGATGCAAGGAACAAGTTCACGCAACCGGATGAAGATACACCCTTTGGACGTCATTTGAAGGAAGTCACAAGATACCTGAACATAGGAGTACCAAGCTTCACTGCAACCTACAACGCCACATTACCTGAAGAAGAGCGCTGGATGATTCAAGTTCAAGTTCCAGGAAGGACGTTCATGCCAGTCACTAAGCCCATAGAGTTTTCTTTTGATGCACCAACCTGGAGTCTAGGAAAGAGCATGGCATCTCACATCGCCATGGGACGCATTGGAGAAGTTTACCACAATGATCTCAAGGATACTATCTACCAGATTTGTGGGCGCCAAGATGAGCACTGGGAGATGATCAGCACCAGGAAGGATAGATCAATTGCAGCTTTTATCCAGGAGTTAAACCAGCACATTTGACGTCAGGAGAACCAGATGTGCGCCAACATGATAGATCTGAACAAGGCGAGGACAAGAATCAAGGAACTAGAGGAAGAACTCAAAGCTACACATGAAGATTATGAAGAGGAAATCGAAGTACTAGTGGATAAGAATGCCGACCTAACAATGAAGATCAGAATATTTATGGGAGGCCCTACGCCAGTAGAAGAAGACAAAGAACCCAAGGAGATTCGCCCGGAAGACTACATCATCATCGACGACACCGACTCGGATCCAGATGATAGCGATGATGACTATGTTGATGAAGCTGGAGCATATATCATGGAGTCTGCAACCGAAGAATATTTCTAGAAGACCACCCCAACAGTACTAGTAGCCACCATGTAATTATAGTAGTCTGAGCACTTTTGCGATAGTTAGATCGATTGCATGCCCTTTGTTTGATTGAATGAAGTGAATTGTTTGCTTTTGTCTCATGTGCATATGGATAGTGTTTCTCTCTAGACCCCTCTCTACTCTTAAATCTCATCTTTTCTAAACCCTCAGATGCCTCCAAGACATGACCCCAGATTTACCTTCCCACTGGAGCTCACCCAGTTGATCCAGCAGCAGAACACATTGATGCAGTTGCTAGTCCAAAATCAGAATCAGGGGAACAACAACAACAACCCACCACCACCACCACCTGTTGATCACTTAGCCCGTTTTCTTAGGCTGAATCTGCCGGTGTTTTCTAGTAGCACCGAGCCGATAGTAGCAGATGATTGGCTCCACAAGACAGCAAGGGAGTTGACCATGGCAGGATGCACAGATGCAGAAAAGGTGAAGTTTGCCACACACCAGCCTGAAGGACCCGCAGCATCATGGTGGGAGAATTTCACAGCCACTTTCCCTGTCGACACTATCACATGGGACAAGTTCCAGCAGGCTTTCCGTACTGCCCATGTTTTAGCAGGAGCTATGGCCCTAAAGAAGCGAGAGTTTCGCAACTTGCGCCAAGGAGGACAGACAATTGGCCAATATGTGGAGGACTTTAGTAAGCTAGCACGTTATGCCCCAGATGACGTTGCTACGGACGCAGCTAAGCAGGAGAAGTTTCTGGAAGGACTGGATGACCTGTTGAGCATGCAGTTGATGGTAGCCACCTTCGACAACTACCAGGAGTTGGTAGATCGTGCTCTCATGATTGAAGGGAAGCAGCAGCAAATTGAGAGCCGCAAGAGGAAGTATGGACAAGGGAAGTACAATTCTGGAGCTCAGCAGAAGCCATGATTTACCCCTAGGCCAGGAGGACATTTTCAGCATACCCATGGAGGAGGTAGCTCGCACAATCACAATGGCAGCAAGAATGGTAATGGGAATGGAGGAGGTAACGGCCAGAATCACACCAAACCATCAACCCCAGCCAAGAGAGACCTGAGCCAAGTCACTTGCTTTAAGTACCAGAAGACCGGACATTATGCCAATGAATGTCATGAAGCCCAAAATGGAAATGGCAATGGAATCTCTGGGAAGAAGCCGAACCCTTTCAATAGGGGACAGGTGAACCACGTAAATGTGGAGGAAGTTTAAGCCCAGCCCGATGCAGTAATAGGTAAGTTTTTGGTTAAGTCATTTACTGCACTCGTTCTTTTTGATACTGGTGCATCGCATTCATACATATCAAGGGGATTTGTGGATAAGTATAAACTGCCAACCCAAGCCCTTAGGTCACCCATGTTAGTAACCTCACCTGGAGCAGAGTATATGGCTACTCTATGGTGTGATCAGTTACCATTAAGGATTGGTAACTATGTTTTCCCCTCGGACCTAATAGTATTGGAATCTCAAGGATTGGATGTGATATTAGGCATGGATTGGTTATCGAAGTATGAAGGGAACATTGAATGTGCCAGTAAGTCAATTTTGCTTACCACCCCAGAAGGAAGAAGGATCAAGTATGTATCCCGGCATGTGCCAAAAAGGACTCAAGTATATTGCCTAACAGGAGTTGTGCAAGAAGAAGTACCAGTCGTGCAGGATTTCCCTGATGTTTTTCCAGAAGAGTTGCCAGGCATGCCACCGGATAGAGATATTGAGTTTTTGATTGAGCTTTTGCCAGGCACAGGGCCAATATCTAAGAGACCATATAGGATGCCCGCAAAGGATTTGGTGCAGATTAAGAAGCAGATTAAGGAGTTACTGGATAAAGGTTATATTCGCCCAAGTTCTTCACCTTAGGGATCGCTAGTACTTCTAGTGGAGAAGAAGGATGCATCATTAAGGATGGTCGTTGATTATCGAGGATTGAATGAAGTAACCATCAAGAACAAGTACCCACTACCAATGATCAACGATCTGTTTGATCGGTTGCAAGGAGCTAAGGTATTTTCCAAGATCGACCTGCGTTCAGGATACCATCAGTTGAAGATTCGAGAACAGGATATTCCTAAAACGGCTTTTACAGGTATGGGTTGTACGAGTATACCGTTATGTCATTTGGTCTGACTAACGCACCTGCATATTTTATGAACATGATGAACAAAGTGTTTATGGAGTTTTTGGATAAGTTCGTCGTAGTGTTCATTGATGATATCCTGGTTTACTCGAAGAATGAAGAGGAGCAGAGCATTTGCGTTTGGTACTTGGTAAGCTTAGAGAACATCAGTTATATGCTAAGTTTAGCAAATGTGAGTTTTGGTTGAAGGAAGTTGGATTTCTTGGACACGTTATATCTGGAGAAGGTATAGCAGTGGATCCCACCAAGGTTGACACTATGACAAATTGGGAAGCGCCAACAACAGCTGGAGAGATCCAGAGTTTTCTTGGACTTGCAGGATACTACCGGAGATTTATTGAAAATTTCTCTCAGATTGCGAAACCTATGACAGAGTTGCTGAAGAAGGATACCAAGTTCATATGGACTGAGGAACGTGAGGCTAGTTTCCAGGAGTTGAAGAAACGTTGGTTACATCACCAGTGTTGATTTTGCCAGATCAGACCAAGGATTATGAGGAGTATTTCGACGCTTCACGTCGAGGACTTGGAGCAGTGCTTATGCAGGAAGGAAGAGTTGTCTCGTATGCCTCACGACAGCTCAAGCCTCATGAGTTGAATTATGCTACACATGATTTAGAGTTAGCAGCCGTAGTGCATGCATTGAAGACTTGGAGGCATTTTCTCATTGGAAACCATTGTGAGGTGTACACGGACCACAAGAGTTTGAAGTACATTTTCACGCAGAAGGAGTTGAATCTCAGACAAAGGAGATGGTTGGAACTCATCAAGGATTATGATATGAGATTGCATTATCACCCTGGAAAGGCTAACGTAGTAGCTGACGCGTTGAGCCGTAAAAGTCATATCAACACCTTAATGACAGGAGATTTACCAAGGGAGTTAGCCGAAAATATTCGTGAGCTATGTTTGGAAATAGTTCCGAGAGGCTATGTAGCAGAATTGGAGATTCAGTCTACGTTGATGGATAAGATCAGAGAAGCCCAGAAGACTGACAAGGAGATTGCCTCTATTAAGGAGAAAATGAGCAAAGGAAAAGCTAAAGGATTTCGTGAGGATGAGCACGATACCTTATGGTTTGAAGACCGTGTTTATGTGCCTAACGATTTGGAGATCAGGAAGTTAATTCTGCAACAGGCCCATGATTCACCATATTCGATTCACCCAGGAAATACCAAGATGTATTTGGATTTGAAGGATATTTTCTGGTTCACCGGAATGAAGAAGGATATTGCAGAGTATGTAGCAGTTTGTGATGTATGTCAGAGAGTAAAGGTGGAACATCAAAAGCCAGCATGATTGCTACAGCCATTGCCGATACCCGAATGGAAGTGGGATAAGTTAGGCATGGATTTTATCACCGGATTACCCAGAACTCGTTCAGGCTATGACTCGATATGGGTTGTAGTCGACCGTTTGACAAAGGTAGCTCATTTCATCCCAGTGAAGACTACCTATACCAGTGCAAAGTTGGCAAAGATATACATAACCAGAATCATATGTCTGCATGGAGTTCCAAGGAGCATTATATCAGATAGAGGAACCCACTTTACCTCAAAGTTCTGGAATTAGTTGCATGAAACCTTGGGTACCAGGCTAGAACTCAGTATAGCTTTCCATCCGCAGACAGATGGACAGACCGAGAGAGTCAATCAGATTTTGGAGGATATGCTGAGAGCTTGTGCGCTAGATTATGGATCTACTTGGGACGAGAATTTGCCATACACGGAGTTCTCCTATAACAACAGTTATCAATCCAGTTTGAAGATGGCCCCTTTTGAAGCTCTGTACGGAAGGAGGTGCAGGACCCCGTTGTTGTGGGATGAAGTTGGAGACCACCAGTTGTTTGGATCGGATTTGATTAAGGAGTCTGAACAGAAGGTAAAATTGATTCGCGATAGGCTCAAGGTAGGCCAGTCTAGGCAGAAGAGCTACGCAGACTCAAAACACAAGGAGACAGTTTACGAAGTCGGAGACCGAGTTTATCTTCGAGTATCTCCACTTCGAGGAGTTAAGCGCTTTGGAGTTAAGGGAAAGTTAGCGCCCCGTTTTGTAGGACCATACAAGGTTTTGGAACGTATGGGAGAAGTAGCTTATAAGTTGGAATTGCTCGAAGTATTGTCAGGAGTTCACGACGTGTTCCACGTTTCCCAGTTGAAGAAGTGCCACGCAGAGATGGCTGACATACCGCTGAGAGACACAGTGCCGCTAGAAGCGATTCAGTTAGACAGTGATTTGACCTATGAGGAGAAACCAGTCAAGATTCTTGAGTATGCCAGCCGAGTCACCCGCAGCAAAGTTATCAAGTTTTGCAAAGTTTAGTGGAGCCACCACACGGAAGATGAAGCCACCTGGGAACGAGAGGAAGATCTGTTGAAGGACCACCTCACCTATTTTCTAGCCAACCCGAATCTCGAGGGCGAGATTCATCTTAAGGAGGGTAGGTTTGTAACATCCCAAATTTTCAATTTGGAATGCTATACAATAGATCATCATTGCATATCATATTTTATCGCATTTGGTTGATCCTAGAAATTTCACGCAACTCAAGGACCCTCAGAGAGAGTTGGGGATTTTGTTATTTTCATATTTGAGTTTTCTCAAATTTTGAACATAGGATCATTTGATTTTATTTATTTTATCTTCAATTATTTCTACTATAAAAAATTATGAGAGTGGGAATAAAATGACTTTCCCAAAATATAGAAATATTGGGGATTTAATAAAAAATCAAATAAGATTTTATTTTGGTTTTATTTGCTATTTTATTTGAATTTAGGAAATATTGCATGTTTTCAAAAATTGCATTTAGGGCCAAGAAAATGTTCATCCTGTTCTAAATATTTTATTTAGACGGTGAAAATTTGTTTTGGCATTTTTAGAATTTTATTTATTTTTCTAGAATTTTTTTTGTCGCAGCGAAATTGTTTTTTTTTAAAGAGACCCCGCGCCCGACTGGTTCAAGGGCCCAGCCGAGCAGGCCGGCCTAGCGAGCGCCGCCGCCTCCCGCCTGTCCCGACCGCCGTCGCCGCCCAACCCCGGGGAGGACCAGCGTCCCAAGGCCGACCCCTCCCCCAAGTCGCCGCCCCCCTTCATAACCCCCCTGCCCCCCTGCAGCCCCACACCCGCCGCCGCCTCCCACGCCTCCAGAGCCGCCGCCGCACGCCGCCCGCGCCGCCGCCGCATGCCGCCGCCGAGTCGGAGCTGCCGCCCTGCCGCCCGCCGGAGCCCCGTCGGAGCCTCGCCGGAGCCCCGAGCCGAGGTAGCCGCCGCCCCGGTTTTTTTTGAGAAAAGTCGTTTCGGTTTTTTTGAAAAACCCTAGTTTTCATTTTTTAAATATATTGGTTTTTCTCCGGTTTATTTATTTAGAGAGCGTTCGCTCGTCTGTTTGTTTTAACGAATGCGTTCATCGTTTAGTTCATGTTAACGAACGTTCATTCGTTAACCTGTTCGTCGTTTTTCTTTTTCTCGGATTAAATCCGCGATTTTCTGATCGCGATTTCTGATCCGATGTTCGTTTTAGTTTATCTTTTCACTCGTTTGTCGGAATCAGGCGATTCAAGCGCCTGGAGTTTCGTCTCGAAACCCTCTTTCCATTTAACCAACTCAAACAAGTTTTTGCCTCAGTAAAATTTGACCTAGATCCAGAATAGCAAACGAAGCATGTTTCTTTTGCCGTTTGTCTTTCGTTGCTTCGTTCGATTTGATTCTTTTTACCAACCGAAGTTCTTAAATTGAACTATATGGTTAGATCTCTTATTCGAGTTTTACCTGTGCATTAGATGAGTACTTATTGTATGCTTGTTTGTTTGCGATAGAGTACCCGGAGTGCGCCGCTTGCTACTTCGAATCGTTAGGTTTTGTGAATCATCAGCAAGGCAAGTAACACTTTGATCATTCCTTCCTACTACCCAGTTTTATTGCATTAGATCAATCCTCACACATTGCATTGACTAGGATCTAATTAAATTGTGGGTTTGGGAAGTAGATGAGGTAGTACCTATTACCTGTTATTATCAAACCTTTGGGAGTTACTTCTACGTTTGCTTATTTTGCCATGCTATGCCAGTAGACGTGGTTTGGGTGAGTGAAATCCATGAAAGATGTGAGTTTGTTAAATTTATGGTTTATCTAAGGTGGCAACTTAAATACACATCTGGGTGGATTGAGGCACCTGGGTATTCCAGCGATTGCCTGTTTTTCTTTGGACCGCCACCCAGGCTGAAAGGGATCATGAGATTATTCATGCTAGAAACGTCCGTGTGCAGCCACAAGCTACTATGGGCTCTAGCATAGTTGACTAAGTCGTGTGAACTCTTACAGTGGTAGACTAGCAAATGTAGGGGATGTAGGTGGTACGGTCTACCCATCGTAAGGTGCTAGCGCTTCTGAAAGACTATGTCTTGGTCATCCGTTTCTCAAACACCATGCAGTGCGAGAAAACCAACGGAGGAGATCGAGCCTTGTGGGGAAAAGTGTGCAAACCTCTGTAGAGTGTATAAACTAATCATGGTTAGCCGTGTCCCCGGTTATGGACATCTTGAGTATCTAGTACTTGGATTATCATGTGAATCTCATCATGCTACTCTAATTAATTTGTTTGTTTCTTAATGATGATGCTTAATTGGGATTGAGAATGCTGTCAACCATTCTCAATGTTTAACAACTACCATGATAGTTAAATAAAATTTATTCCTTTGCAGTAGGGAAAAATTGGCTTTATGCAAAACTGTAACCATAGAGCTTTACACCATCCAAATATGCATATAGTATAGCCTATTTTCTTTCTTTGTTCTCTATGTGTTGCATTGCCAGCATATTCCATGTGCTGACCCGTTTCGGGCTGCAACGTTCATGTTGCAGATTTTTAGATGACGAGTAATGTGCTTTTAAGTCGTGGTTCTATACTTAGTGATGCCGTTGGAGTTGATGGACTCACTTATCTTTCAAGCCTTCCACTGTTATCGTTATTAGATGGCCTTAAGCCATTATTATTGTAATAAGTTCTCTTTTTAGACTCTTGATGTAATAAGTGTGTGATTGCTACTCTGTTATAAATCCTTCAAGTACTGTGTGGTGTCAGCATTACCAATCTAGGGATGACACCTGAGCACAGAGATTGGACCGTTTGAGGTCCGGTCGCTACATGGTCTATGCCCATGGATCAAAACTGTAGTTGGGGTCGTACTGAGAAGGGTCCTCAGTTTGCCACTGGCTGGCGATCTCTTCCGGATTCCACTAATAAACGGACTGATGATGAGGGCCAGATGGTGGCTCCGGCTCTGCAGCTGACATCTAGGTCCGGTAGGCATGAATGGCCTCTGGTGGAACAAGGTATATGCCTAAAAATCTGTTAAACAAAGAGGGCGCAGGGAAGGTAATAAACTCACAATAATTTTTGTTAAATATCAATTTATATATGAGTGTCTTATTCTTGTTCTTATCCTTAACAATATACTCATGTGCTACCATACTCTTATAACCTAGAGCAATAGGAGGCAGCAACTTTTCCTCTTTCTCATAATGCCTGATAGGTATGTTAAAGTGTGCAGCAAGGCGCGGGGCAAAGATGCCTCCGAGGACGGGGCCCTCATTACGGTTCAGATTTAACCGTTTAGCAACAGTAGTGCCTAAACTGAAAATAGTATCCTGAAACAAGGCATGGCGCAAAATACCAATATCAGGGGCACTAAGGTTTCCACAGTTCCCGTGACCAATTAAGCATCTACTAGCAAATATTACGAAGTAACATAGAACAGGAAAATGTATCCTAGTGATTCTCGCATCGGAAACTTTCCTCGTTTCCCCTACAACAATCATATCAATAAATCCCTCCACATCATTACGATGTGGTTCCTCTTTGCTGCCCTCAAAGGGTATCAAACAGACCCGGCAAAAATCATAAAGTGACATCTCCTTATGATCATCATATAAATAAAATTCCATCGAAGGTGGTGATCTCCTAGCATGAAAATGAAAATTTTGCACAAACATATTGGTGAGTAAGAGGTACTATTCACATTGGTCGTGGAGGAAGGCGGTGAGGCCTGCATTCTCAGCCAAATGATAAAAATCTTCATGAATACCAGCTTCTCTCAGGAACTCATCGCAAGGCCATTCACATGGTCGAACCTCCGCGGTACGAGGGAGATTATACTTGGGCTTCTTGTTCTCTTCACTTTGCTTATCCTTCGAGCTTCGGCTCGATGAGCCCCTCAAAAATCTCTTCATCTTTTTCTGAAAATTTCTAACATTTTTAGTGACTTAAAATAAAAGTGAACCAAACTCAACAAAATTGATAGCAACTACTCCTACAAGTGTCTAGAGGCTATGTCATGCATTAAAACTACTTTTGACCACATAAATTTGACATGCAAGCTCAAGAACAAGGGCACCTAAGCAGCAAAAAATTGGAATAAATAAAGCACTAAAACAAAAACTAATTGGACCATTGGAGGAGTCACATACCAAAGAACAATCCCCCAAAGCAGTTTTGTGAGAGGAGCTTTGAGCAAGGAGATTGAAAATGGCAGCAAGATGAGCAAGAACTCGGGTTTGAGCAGGCTAGTGATTTTTTTAGGAGGAAGAAGGAGTGTGTGGTGGCTGGAATAAGTGGAGGGGACCCACGTGGGGTCCACGAGGCAGGGGGCGTCCCCAGGGGGGTGGGTGCGCCCTCCACCCTCGTGAGCACGTGGCTGCTCCCCCTGCTATGTTCTCAGTGCCAGATATTCTCAAATATTCTAGAAAAAACTTATTTAAATTTCAGGGCATTTGGAGAATTTTTATTTTCGGGGTATTTTTTATTGCATAGATAATTTAGAAAACAGACAGAAAATATTATTTTGCTTTATTTAATATAAATAACAGAAAGTAAAAAAAAGGTATAGAGAGTTGTGTTTTCTAACTTCATCCATCTCATGCTCATCAAAAGGAATCCACTATCAAGGTTGATCAGTCTTGTTAACAAACTCATTTCAAATAACATGAAACCGGAGAAATTTCGAATAACACTAGGTTACCTCAACGGGGATATGCACATCCCCAACAATAAGAATATCATATTTCTTCTTGACAATAGGAAGATGAAATTCAAAACCTCCAATAGTAATTGTTGAAAATTTTCCAATAGAATTGATATTGTGGACTTGAGGTTGCTTCCTCGGAAAGTGTACCGTATGCTCATTACCATTAACATGAAAAGTGACATTGCCTTTGTTGCAATCAATAACAGCCCCTGCAGTATTCAAAAAGGGTCTACCAAGGATAATCGACATACTATCATCCTCGGGAATATCAAGAATAACAAAGTCCGTTAAAATAGTAACATTTGCAACCACAACAGGCAAATCCTCACAAATACCGGCAGGTATAGCAGTTGATTTATCAGCCATTTGCAAAGATATTTTAGTAGGTGTCAACTTATTCAGATCAAGTCTACGATATAAAGAGAGGGGCATAACACTAACACCGGCTCCAAGATCACAAAAAGCAGTTTTAACATAGTTTCTTTTAATGGAGCATGGTATAGTTGGTACTCCTGGATCTCCAAGTTTCTTTGGTATTCCACCCTTAAAAGTGTAATTAGCAAGCGTGGTGGAAATTTAAGCTTCCGGTATCTTTCTTTATTTTTAATAATATCTCTCATGTACTTAGCATAAGGATTCATTTTAAGCATATCAGTCAAACGCATACGCAAAAAGATAGGTCTAATCATTTCAGCAAAGCGCTCAAAATCCTCATCATCCTTTTTCTTGGATGGTTTAGGAGGAAAAGGCATAGGTTTCTGAACCCATGGTTCTCTTTCCTTACCGTCCTTCCTAGCAACGAAGTCTTTCTTATCATAACGTTGATTCTTTGATTGTGGGTTATCAAGATCAACAGCAGGTTCAATCTCTACATCATTATCATTGCTAGGTTGAGCATCAACATGAACATCATCATTAACATTATCACTAGGTTCATGTTCATTACCAGATTGTGTTTCAGCATTAGAAATAGAAATATTGTTGGGATTCTTAGGTGTGTCAACAACAGGTTCACTAGAAGCATGTAAAGCCCTATCATTTTTCTTTTTCTCCTCTTAGAAGAACTAGGTGCATCAACATTACTTCTCTGAGAATCTTGCTCAATTCTCTTAGGGTGGCCCTCAGGATACAAAGGTTCCTGAGTCATTTTGCCCCCTCTAGTCATAACTCTAACAACATTATCATTTTTCTTAGCTTAGCAAATAATTTCTTAAGATCAAATCTATCATTGCAAGCTAAGAAGTCTATACAAGTTTCTTCATCCATAACATAAGCCTCAGGAACAACAGGCAATTCATATCTAGGGGGAGAATCTACATCATCACTTTCATCAATATTATCAGTTTCAATAATTTCATTCTCTCTAACCCTAGCAAGTTGTTCATCAAGAAATTCACCTAGTGGCACAGTAGTATCAAGCATAGAAGTAGTTTCATCATAAGTATCATGGAAAGCAGAAGTGGCATCATCAATAACATGCGACCTATCGAATCAATAGCATGTGTAGGTGTCGCAAGTTTGCTCAAAACAGAAGGTGAATCAAGTGCAGAGCTAGATGGCAGTTCCTTCCCTCTCCTCGTAGTTGAGGGAAAAATCTTGGTTCTTTGACCTTTCAAGTTCTTCATAGTGATAAGTAGATATAAATCCCAAGTGACTCAAAGAATAGAGCTATGCCCCCCGGCAACGGCGCCAGAAAATAGTTTTGATAACCCACAAGTATAGGGGATCGCAATAGTTTTCAAGGGTAGAGTATTCAACCCAAATTTATTGATTCGACACAAGGGGAGCCAAAGAATATTCTCAAGTATTAGTAGTTGAGTTTTCAATTCAACCACACCTGGAAACTTAATATCTGCAACAAAGTGTTTAGTAGCAAAGTAATATGATAGTAGTGGTAACGGTAGCAAAAGTAATATTTTTGGTTTTATAGTGATTGTAACAGTAGCAACGAAAAAGTAAATAAGAGAAGAACAATATATGAAAAGCCCATAGGCAATGGATCAGTGATGGATAATTATGTCGGATGCGATCAATCATGCAACAGTTATAACATAGGGTGACACAGAACTAGCTCCAGTTCATCAATGTAATGTAGGCATGTATTCCTAATATAGTCATGCGTGCTTATGGAAAAGAACTTGCATGACATCTTTTGTCCTACCCTCCCGTGCAGCGGGGGCCTATTGGAAACTAAGGCATATTAAGGCCTCCTTTTAATAGAGTACCGGACCAAAGCATTAACACATAGTGAATACATGAACTCCTCAAACTACGGTCATCACCGGGAGTGGTCCCGATTATTGTCACTTCGTGGTTGTCGGATCATAACACATAGTAGGTGACTATTGACTGGCAAGATAGGATCAAGAACTCTCATATATTGATGAAAACATAATAGGTTCAGATCTGAAATCATGGCACTCGGGCCCTAGTGACAAGCATTAAGCATAGCAAAGTTATAGCAACATCAATCTCAAAACATAGTGGATACTAGGGATCAAACCCTAACAAAACTAACTTGATTACATGATAAATCTCATCCAACCCATCACCGTCCAGCAAGCCTATGATGGAATTACTCACGTACGACGCTGAGAACCATGAAATTGTTGATGGAGGAAGGTTGATGATCACGACGGCGATGAATTCCCCTCTCTGGAGCCCCGAATGGACTCCAAATCAGCCCTCCCGGGAGAGTTTAGGGCCTGGCGGCGGCTCCGTGTCGTAAAACATGATGAATCCTTCTCTTTGATTTTTTTCTCCTCGAACACGAATATATGGAGTTGGAATTGAGGTCGGTGGAGCGTCAGGGGGCCCATGAGGCATGCGGCGCGCCCAGGGGGGTAGGCGCGCCCCCACCCTCATGGATAGGGTGTGGGCCCCTGACGTGGATTCTTCTTCCAGTATTTTTTATATATTCCAAAAATAATCTTCGTTGATTTCCAGGTCATTCCGAGAACTTCTATTTCTGCACAAAAATTACACCATGGCAATTCTGCTGAAAACAACGTTAGTCTGGGTTAGTTCCATTCAAATCATGCAAGTTAGAGTCCAAAACAAGGGCAAAAGTGTTTGGAAAAGTAGATACGACGGAGACGTATCATTAGCCAAACCAAACCAATAAATCAGAGAAGAAATACGAGGCGATAGTAATCATGCATAAAAGAGTTCAGAGAAAACTCAAATAATATTCATAGATAAATCTGATCATAAACTCACAATTCATCGGATCCCAAAAAACACACCGTAAAAAGTCATTACATCAAATAGATCACCAAGAACATCAAGGAGAACATTATATTGAAGATCAAATAGAGATAGGAAGTCATCTAGCTACTAACTATGGACCCGTAGGTCTGTTGTAAAATACTCACACATCATCGAAACAGTGAAAAGGTTGATGTAGAGCCCCTCTGTGATCGATTTCCTGTCCGGCAGAGTACCGGAGAAGGCCTCCGGATGGGATCTCATGGTTCTGGAACTTGCGTCTGCGGAAAAAGTATTTCACGTGTCTCTCTGATGTCATGGGAATATTTGAGTATTTTTAGAGGTGGAATTAGGGTTGGATGTGCCACGAGGTGCCCACAAGCCTGGGGGGTGCGCCCCTAAGGTTGTCGCTCTCTCGTGGCTCTTCTGGCCTCCCTCGAACCTTCAAAGGTCTCTTTTGGTCCAGAAAAAATTAATCCAAAGTTTTTTCTTCGTTTGGACTTCGTTTGATATTGATATTCTGAAAAGCTAAAAACATGCAAAAAACAGCAATTGGCACTGGGCACTAAGTTAATAGGTTAGTCCGAAAAATGATATATAATTGAATATAATGACATATAAAACATCCAAAATTGATACTATAATAGCATGGAACAATAAAAAATTATAGATATGTTGGAGATGTATCACCTATATACATGATCATTGCCTTGAATATTGTCATAACTATGTGCTTTTCTATCAATTGCCCAATAGTATTTTGTTTACCCCCCATATGCTATGTGTTCCAGAGAGAAACCTCCAGTGAGAACTTTGGTCCACGGGTCTACTTTAATTATATAAAAAATCCAAAATATATTTAGTGTAATTTTATTTTTCTTCTAGTTTGTTTTGAAATGTAACTATCTACCACTACAAGATTTGATCCTTGCAATTAACGAGTTCAAGGGGATTGACTACCCCCTTCCCTGTGTTGGGTGCAAGTATTTTTTGTGTGTGTGTAGGTGTTGTTCACGAGGCTTTGTGTGATTCTCCTACTATCTCAATAAACATTGGTTCTCACCGAGGGAATACTTATCTCTTCTTTACTACATCTCTTCTCCTCTTCGGGGAAAATCGCAACGCAGCTCACAAATAGCCGAAAGAATTTCCAGCGCCGTTGCCGGAGAGATAAGATCAAAACCTCTCAAGTACCTTCACATAAACTATAATCTATTTGCTCTACTTTTTATTTGTCTTTTTTTCCTTTGCCTCTCATTTTCATCTCTCCCACTTCTCATGAAAATTACAAAAACACAAAAATATTTGTGTTTGCTCGTTTGTTTGATTTGTCGCTATGTCTCAAGAAAACACCATGTTGTGTGACTTTTCCAATACTAATAATTATTATTTTATTATTACTCCAATTGCTCCTCCCGCCACTAGTGCGGAGTCATGTGATCTATACAAATGTTGCTTTACTGAATCTTGTTATGAAAAAACAATTTTCTAAAAGTCCTAATGAAGATGATGCATCTCATTTTAATATTTTCATTGATATGCAAAAAAAGATATGTGGATAATGATATTGTTAAATTGTAATTATTTCTGTTGTCGCTAAGAGATCATGGTAAAACTTGGTTTCATCATTGCCTCGAAAGAGTATTTATTCATGAGATAAGTGCTACTTCTTGAGTTTGCGTTGATTTTTCCCTTGAAGAGGAAAGGGTGATGCAACAAAGTAGAGATAAGTATTTCCCTCAGTTAAGAACCAAGGTATCAATCCAGTAGGAGGCACAAGCAAGTCTCCAATATATGCACCTGGACAAACTAACAAACACTTGCACACAACGCGAAAAGGGGGTTGTCAATACCTTCACAGTCACAAACAAGATTGAGCTCTAATAGAGATAGGTATAAAAGATAAATAAAAGAGCAAACTAAAGTAAATATAAATAAATTGCAGCAAGGTATTTTTGGGTTTTTTGGTTTATAGATATGAAAATATATGATGGAAAGTAGACCCGGGGGCCATAGGTTTCACTAGAGGCTTCACTCTTGAAGATAGCATACGGTGGGTAAACAAATTACTGTTAAGAAATTGATAGAAAAGCGCATAGTTATGACGATATCTAAGGCAATGATCATGAATATAGGCATCATGTCCGTGACAAGTAGACCAACTCCTGCCTCCATCTACTACTATTACTTCACACATCGACCGACTCCTGCCTGCATCTAGAGTATTAAGTTCATAAGAACAGAGCAACGCTTTAAGTAAGATGACATGATGTAGAGGGATAAACTCAAGCAATATGACATAAACCCCATCTTTTTATCCTTGATGGCAACAATGCAATACGTGCCTCCCTACCCATTTCTGTCACTGGGTGAGGACACTGCAAGATTGAACCCAAAACTAAGCACCTCTCTCATTACAAGAAAAGCCAATCTAGTTGGCCAAACCAGACCGATAGTTCAGAGAGAAATACAAATATATCTTAATCATGCATAAAAGAGTTCAGAGAAGACTCAAATAATATTCATAGATAATCTGATCATAAACCCGCAATTTATTGGATCTCAACAAACGTGATGTCGCTTGAAGTTATGTCGGCATTTCCCCAAAGAGGAAGGGATGATGCATCACAGAGGCAGTAGGTATTTCCCTCAGAAATGAAACCAAGGTTATCGAACAAGTAGGAGAACCAAGAAACACAATGTAAACAGCCCCTGCACACAAATAACTACACCTCGCAACCCGACGTGTTAAAGGGATTGTCAATCCCTTTCAGATAACGGCGCCAGAAACGGTGCGTGGATGGGAGAAAGTTGTAATAGATTGAATAAGTAGATCGTTGATACTTCTCTGTCATATCTACTTTTCCAAACACTTTTGCCCTTGTTTTGGACTCTAACTTGCATGATTTGAACGGAACTAACCCGGATTGACGTTGTTTTCAGCAGAATTACCATGGTGTTATTTATGTGCAGAAACAAAAGTTCTCAGAATGACCTGAAACTTCACGGAAAAACTTTTCAGAAATAATAAAATCCTTGCAAAAGATGAAGGCCAGGGGGCCCACCACCTTTCCAAGGGGGTGGGGGGCACGCCTGCCCCCCTAGGGCGCACCCCCCTACCTCGTGGGCCCCCTGGATCTCCTCCGACCACAACTCCAACTCTATATATTTGGTTTCGGGGAGAAAAAATCAGAGAGAAGGATTCATTGCATTTTACGATACGGAGCTGCCACCAAGCCCTAAAACCTCTCGGGAGGGCTGATCTGGAGTTTGTTCGGGGCTCCGGAGAGGGGAATCTGTCGCCATCGTCATCACCAACCATCCTCCATCACCAATTTCATGATGCTCACCGCCGTGCGTGAGTAATTCCATCGTAGGCTTGCTGGACGGTGATGGGTTGGATGAGATTTATCATGTAATCGAGTTAGTTTTGTTAGGGTTTGATCCCTAGTATCCACTATGTTCTGAGATTGATGTTGCTATGACTTTGCTATGCTTAATGCTTGTCACTAGGGCCCGAGTGCCATGATTTCAGATCTGAACCTATTATGTTTTCATCAATATATGAGTGTTCTTGATCCTATATTGCAAGTCTATAATCACCTATTATGTGTTATGATCCGTTAACCCCGAAGTGACAATAATCGGGATACTTACCGGTGATGACCATAGTTTGAGGAGTCCATGTATTCACTATGTGCTAATGCTTTGTTCTGGTACTCTATTAAAAGGAGGCCTTAATATCCCTTAGTTTCCAATAGGACCCCGCTGCCACGGGAGGGTAGGACAAAAGATGTCATGCAAGTTCTTTTCCGTAAGCACGTATGACTATATTTGGAATACATGCCTACATTACATTGATGAACTAGAGCTAGTTCTGTGTCACCCTAGGTTATGAACGTTACATGATGAACCCCATCCGGCATAATTCTCCATCACCAATCCATTGCCTATGAGCTTTCCATATATTGTTCTTCACTTATTTACTTTTCCGTTGCTATTGCTATCATCAGTACAAAATACCAAAAACATTACTTTTGCTACCGTTGCCACTACTATCATATTACTTTGCTACTAAACACTTTGCTGCAGATATTAAGTTTCCAGGTGTGGTTGAATTGACAACTCAGCTGCTAATACTTGAGAATATTCTTTGGCTCCCCCTGTGTTGAATCAATAAATTTGGGTTGAATACTCTACCCTCGAAAACTGTTGCGATCCCCTATACTTGTGGGTTATCAAGACTATTTTCTGGCGCCATTGCCGGGGAGCATAGCTCTATTCTTTGAGTCACATGGGATTTATATTTTCTTATCATTATGAAGAACTTGAGAGACCCAAAAACCAAGATCTATCCCTCAACTACGAGGGGAGGTAAGGAACTGCCATCTAGCTCTGCACTTGATGCACATTCTATTTTGAGTAAGCTTGCGACACCTAAACTTGCTTCTGCTATTCGTTCTGATATGTCGCATGTTATTGATGATGCCACTTCTGCTACACATGATACTTATGATGAAACTACTTCTATGCTTGATACTACTGTGCCACTTGGTTAATTTCTTGATGAACAACTTGCTAGGGCTAGAGAGAATGAAAATATTGAATCTGGTAATACTGATGAAAGTGATGATGAAGACTCACCTGTTATTCCTTAGCTATTTTAGCTTGCAAAGATAGATATGAACTCAAGAGCTAATGGAATAAGCAATCTCTAAATGCTAGGATGAAACCTGACACTGCTTTTGCTACTTCACCTATCTTTGTTACTGATAAGGATTATGAATTCTCTATTGATCCTGATATAATTACTTTGGTTGAATCTGATCCTTTTCATGGCTATGAATCTGAAACTGTTGTGGCACATCTTACTAAATTAAATGATATAGCCACCATGTTCACTAATGATGAGAGAACTCGCTACTTTTATATCCTTCAAATATTTCTGTTCTCATTAAAGGGTGATGCTAAGATATGGTTTAATTCTCTTGATCATAGTTGTGTGCGTAGTCCCCAGGATATGATTTATTCCTTCTCTGCTAAATATTTCCCCGCTCATAAGAAACAAGCTGCTTTAAGGAATATATATAAATTTTGTGCAAATTGAAGAAGAGAGTCTCCCACAAGCTTGGGGGAGGCTTCCCCAATTACTTAATGCTTTGCCTGATCATCCTCTTAAGAAAAATGAAATACTTTATATCTTTTATATGGACTAACCGATGCTTCCAGAGATTACCTGGATAGTTGTGTTGGTTCTGTTTTTAGGGAAAGAACACCTGATGAAGCTGAAATTCTATTGAATAATATGTTGGCAAATGAAAATAATTTGACACTTCCTGAGCCAGCTCATGAGCCTATTCCTAAACCAACTCCGAAGAAGAGGGGTATTCTATTTCTCAGTCCTGAAGCTATGCAAGAGGCAAAGAAATCTATGAAAGAAAAAGGTATTAAAGCTGAAGATGTTAAGAATTTACCTCCTATTGAAGATATACATGGTCTTAATTTACCTCCTGTTGAAGAAACATATGATCTTAATCCATTAACTATTGAAGAAATTCATGGTCTTGATAACCCGACACAGGTAGTAAAGGTAAATTCTCTCTATAGATATGATAAAGTTGAAATCCCATTTACTAAGTTTGCTAGCCCATGCTTAGATGAGTTTGATAAATTTATGGCTAAGCAAGAAGATTTTAATGCTTATTTTGGTAGACAATTGAAATATAATTCAAATATGCTTGAACACTTGGGTGATTATATGGCTAATGTCAAAGGTGAACTTAAACTTATTAGTAAACATGCTTCTATGGTTACCACTCAAGTAGAACAAGTACTTAAAGCTCAAAATGATTTGCTCAATGAATTAAATAGCAAGAATAATGATAATGTTGTTAGAGTTATGACTAGAGGTGGTAGAATGACTTAGGAACCTTTGTATCCTGAAGGCCACCCTAATAGAATTGAGCAAGATTCTCAGAGAAATAATATAGATGCACCTAGTCCTTCTAAAAGGAAGAAAAAGAAAAATGATAGGGCTTTGCATGCTTCTAGTGAACCTATTACTGAAACACCTGAGAATCCAAATGATATTTCTATCTCTGATGTTGAAACACAATCTGGTAATGAACCTGAAACTAGTGATAATATTAATGATAATGTTCATGATGATGCTCAACCTAGTAATGATAATGATATAGAAATTGAACCCGCTGTTGATCTTAATAACCCACAATCAAAGAATCAATGTTATGATAAAAAAGACTTTGTTGCTAGGAAACACGGTAAGGAAAGAGAGCCTTCGGTTCAGAAACCCATGCCTTTTCCTCCCAAACCATCCAAGAAAAAGGATGATGAGGATTTTGAGTGCTTTGCTGAAATGATTAGACCTATCTTTTTGCGTATGCGATTAACTGATATGCTCAAAACCAATCCTTATGCTAAGTACATGAAAGACATAATTACAAATAAAAGAAAGATACCGGAAGCTGAATTTTCCACCATGCTTGCTAATTATACTTTTAAGGGTGGAATACCAAAGAAACTTGGAGATCCAGGAGTACCTACTATACCATGCTCCATTAAAAGAAACTATGTTAAAACTGCTTTATGTGATCTTGGAGCCGGTGTTAGTGTTATGCCTCTCTCTTTATATCGTAGACTTGATTTGAATAAGTTGACACCTACTGAAATATCTTTGCAAATGGCTGATAAATCAACTGCTATACCTGTCGGTATTTGTGAGGATGTGCCTGTTGTATTTGCAAACGTTACTATTTTAACGAACTTTGTTATTCCTGATATTCCCGAGGACGATAGTATGTCTATTATTCTTGGAAGACACTTTTTGAATACTGCGGGGGTTGTTATTGATTGCACTAAAGGCAATGTCACTTTTCATGTTAATGGTAATGAGCATATGGTACACTTTCCGAGGAAACAACCTCAAGTTCATTGTATCAACTCTATTGGAAAAATTCCATCGATTATATTAGGAGGTTTCGAATTTCCTCTTCCTACCGTCAAGAAGAAATATGATATTCTTGTTATTGGGGATGTGCATATCCCCGTTGAGGTAACATAGTGTTATTCGAAATTTCTCCGGTTCCATGTAACTCGGAATGAGTTCGTTAACAAGACTTGATCAACCTTGTTAGTGGATTCCTTTTGATGATCATGAGATGGATGAAACTAGAAGGCACAACCTTCTGCACCCTCCTTTTACTTTCTCTTATTTATATTAAATAAAATAAAAATAAATATTTTCCCGTATGTTATCTGATTATTCGTGCAATATAAAAATACCCCAAAAATAAAAGTTCTCCAAATGCCCTAAAATTTAAATATGATTTTTTCTAGAATATTTGAGAATATTTGGCACTGAGAACACAGTAGGGGGGTCATCCACCTGGCCACGAGGGTGGAGGGCGCGCCCCCCTGCCTCGTGGGCCCACTGTGGCCCTCCTCCATTTATCCTTTCACCCACACACTCCTTCCTCCCCCAAACATGAATATCCAGTTCATACCCGAGTCCAAGCTCGTTTTGTTGCCATTTTCGATCTCCTTGCTCAAAGCACCTCTCACAAAACTTCTTGGGGAGATTGTTCCTTGGTATGTGACTCCTCCATTGGTCCAATTAGTTTTTGTTCTAGTGCTTTATTCATTGCAAATTTATGCTGCCTAGGTGACCATGTTCTTGAGCTTGCATGTCAAATTTATATGGTCAAAAGTAGTTTTGATGCATGATATAGGCTCTAGGCACTTGTAGGAGTAGTTGCTATCAATATTATTGAGTTTGGTTTACTTTTCTTTAGAAGTTATTAAAAATTTCAGAATTTTTCAGAAAACAATGAAGAGACTTTTGAGGGGCTCATCGAGCCGAAGCTCGAAGGAAAAATCACTGAAGCCCAAATATAATCTGCCTCGCACCGCGAAGGTTCGGTCATGTGAATGGCCTTCCGATTATTTCTTTAGAGCAGCCGGGATTTATGAAGATTTTTATGAATTCGCTGAGAACTCATGCCTCACCGCTTTCCTCCACGACCAACGTGATCAGCATCTCTTACTCACAAATATCTTTGTGCAAAACTTTCATTTCCATTCTAGGAGCTCACCACCTACGGTGGAGTTTTATTTATATGATGAGCATAAGGAGATGTCACTTTATGATTTTTGTCGGGTTTGTTTGATCCCTTTCGAGGTCAGCGTAGAGGAATGATAACCTACAAGTATAGGGGATCACAACAGCTTTCGAGGGTAGAGTATTCAACCCAAATTTATTGATTCGACACAAGGGGAGCCAAAGAATATTCTCAAGTATTAGCAGATGAGTTGTCAATTCAACCACACCTGGAAACTTAGTATCTGCAGCAAAGTGTTTAATAGCAAAGTAATATGATAGTGATGGTAATGGTAACAAAAGAGTAATGAAAGCAAAGTAATGTTTTTGGTATTCTGTAGTGATTGTAACAATAGCAACGGGAAAGTAAATAAGCGTAAACCTTTATATGGAAACCTCATAGGCATTGGATCAATGATGGATAATTATGTTGGATCCGGTTCATCATGTAACAGTCATAACATAGGGTGACACAGAACTAGCTCCAATTCGTCAATGTAATGTAGGCATGTATTCCGAATATAGTCATACGTGCTTATGGAAAAGAACTTGCATGACATCTTTTGTCCTACCCTCCCATGGTAGCGGGGTCCTAATGGAAACTAAGGGATATTAAGGCCTCCTTTTAATAGAGAACCGGAACAAAGCATTAGCACATAGTGAATACATGAACTCCTGAAACTACGGTAATCACCGGTAAGTATCCTGATTATTCTCACTTCGGGGTTAACGGATCATAACACATAATAGGTGACTATAGACTTGCAAGATAGGATCTAGAACTCTCATATATTGATGAAAACATAATAGGTTCATATCTGAAATCATGGCACTCGGGCCCTAGTGACAAGCATTAAGCATAGAAAAGTCATAGCAACATCAATCTCAGAACATAGTGGATACTAGGTATCAAACCCTAACAAAACTAACTCGATTACATGGTGAATCTCATCCAACCCATTACCGTCCAGCAAGCCTACGATGGAATTACTCACGCACGGAGGTGAGCATCATGAAATTGGTGATGGAGGATGGTTGATGATGACGACGCCCCGAACAGACTCCAGATCAGCCCTCCCGAGAGGTTTTACGGCTTGGCGGCAGCTCTGTATCGTAAAACGTGATGATTTCTTCTCTCTTATTTTTTTCTCCCCGAAAGCAGTTACATAGAGTTGGAGTCGGGGGGTCTCCAGGGGGCCCACGAGGTAGGGGGGCGCGTCCTAGGGGGGCGCCCCCCACCCTCGTGAGAAGGGTGTGGGCCCCCTGGTCTTCATCTTTGGCGAGGATTTTTTATTATTTATTGTAAGATATTCCGTGGAGTTTCAGGTCGTTCCGAGAACTTTTGTTTTCTGCACATAAAACAACATCATGGCAATTCTGCTGAAAACAGCGTCAGTCCGGGTTAGTTCCATTCAAATCATACAAGTTAGAGTCCAAAACAAGGGAAAAAGTGTTTGGAAAAGTAGATACGTTGGAGACGTATCAACTCCCCAAGCTTAAACCCTTGCTTGTCCTCAAGCAATTCAGTTGACAGACTGAAAGAAATAAAGAAAAACTTTTACAAACTCTGTTTGCTCTTGTTGTTGTAAATATGTCAAGCTAGCATTCAAGTTTTCAGCAAAGATTATAACTAACCACATTTGCAATAATTCTCAGGTCTCATGATTACTCATATCAATAACATAATCAACTAGCAAGCCATAATAATAAATCTCGGATGACAACACTTTCTCAAACCAATCATAATATGATATAACAAGATGGTATCTCGCTAGCCCTTTCTGAGACTGCAAAACATAAATGCAGAGCACCTTTAAAGATCAAGGACTGACTAGACATTGTAATTCATGGTAAAAGAGATCCAATCAGAGTCACACCCGATATAAACTAACAATAATGAATGCAAATGACAGCGGTGCTCTCCAACTGGTGCTTTTTAATAAGAGGGTGATGACTCAACATAAAAGTAAATAGATAGGCCCTTCACGGAGGGAAGCAGGGATTTGTAGAGGTGCCAAAGCTTGGTTTTGAAATAGAGGTGAATAATATTTTGAGAGGTATACTTTCATTGTCAACATAACAACCAAGAGATGGTGATATCTTCCATGCTACACACATTATAGGCGATTCCCAAACAAAATGGTAAAGTTTATACTCCCCCTCCACCAACAAACATCAATCCATGGCTTGCTCGAAACAACGAGTGCCTCCAACATACATCGGGTCCCAGGGGGAGTTTTGTTTGGAATTATTTTGATTTAGTTTGCATAAAGCATGGGACTGGGCATCTTGGTGACCAGCCCTTTATCTCATGAGTGAGGAGCGGAGTCCACTCCTCTTGAGAATAACCCGCCTAACATGGAAGATACAGACATCCCTAGTTGATACATGAGCTATTTGAGCATACGAAACATGATGATTATTTGAAGGTTTGGAGTTTGGCACATACAAATTTACTTGGAACGGCAGGTAGATACCGCATATAGGAAGGTATAGTGGACTCATCTAGAATAACTTTGGGGTTTAAGGAGTTTGGATGCACAAGCAGTATTCCCGCTTAGTACAGGTGAAGGCTAGCAAAAGACTGGGAAGCGACCAACTAGAGAGGGACAACAGCCATGTACATGCATTAAAATTAATAAACATTGGACGCAAGCATGAGTAGGATATAATCCACCATGAACATAAATATCGTGAAGGCTATGTTGATTTGTTTCAACTACATGCATGAACATGTGCCAAGTCAAGTCACTTAAATCATTCAGAGGAGGATACCACCCTATCATACCACATCAAAACCATTTTAATAGCATGTTGGCATGCAAGGTAAACCATTATGACTCATAGCTAATCAAGCATGGCACAAGCAACTATGATCTCTAATTTTCATTGCGAACATGTTTATTCATAACAAGTTGAATCAAGAACGATGAACTCATCATATTTACAAAAACAAAAGAGGTCGAGTTCGTACCAGCTTTTCTCATCTCAGTCAGTCCATCATATATCATCATAATTGCCTTTCACTTGCACGACCGAACGATGTGAATAATAATAAGAGTGCACGTGCATTGGACTAAGCTGGAATCTGTGAGCATTCAATAAATAGGAGAAGACAAAGCAATATGGGCTCTTTTGTCATATAAACAATAATGCATATAAGAGCCACTTCAACAATTTAATCATGGTCTTCTCCTACTGACCCCCAAAGAAAAGAAAAGAAAAGAAACAAAACTATTTACACAGGAAAGCTCCCAACAAGCAAAAGAAGAACATGAAATATTTTTGGGTTTTCTTTTTAATTACTACTACAAGCATGGAAAGTAAATTAATTAAAAGCTACAACTAATTTTTTTTGGTTTCCTTAAGGTTTATTGAACACACCAGAAGAAATCATAAAATAAAATAAACTAGCATGGATGATACACTGAAAAAGCATGAGCACCGACATCTAGCAATGAGTGTGTGTGAACATAAATGTAATGTCGGTGAGAAATACGTACTCCCCCAAGCTTAGGCTTTTGGCCTAGGTTGGTCTATGGCCACGGCTGGCCTGGCTGATATCCATAATAATAGTTGTTGGGGTCGTACTATGATGCAGCAGCTATCACCTCCTGAGCTGCAGTGTGGCAACGAGCGGCCTCTGCTCTCCTCTCATACTCATCCGCCTCCTCTCTGGTAATAGTATATACTCCTCTTGCCTGATAATCAAAGAAAGCAGGAGCAGGGGGAGTAATATGGGCAGCACGGCGTCTGTCAAAGATTAGTCGGTACTAGAGAGGTGATTCGTTCCTCTCGACAAATGGTGGGAAACCATATAATCAAAATCTAAATAAGCAAGAGGCAACTCCATGTCTCCTTCACGAATGTCTATCTCAAGAAATTTAGCTAAGCGGGTTGCATAAATTCCTCCAAAGAAATCTCCATTATGTCTATTATGATGCAACCTACGAGCTACAATGACTCCCATATGATAAGATTGGTCTCCTGACACAGCACTCCTGAGAATGGTAAGGTCAGGGACACACATGTGACATGCTTCATCCTTAGCATTTATGCACCTACCTATGAAGAGAGCAAAATAATGTATAGCGGGAAAGTGAATGCTCCCTATGGTAGCTTGCGTTATATCTCTAGATTCCCCTACAGTTATACTAGCAAGAAAGTTTCTAAATTCAGATTTAGGGGGATCCCTAACACTACCCCATTGTGGAAGTTTGCAAGCAAAAGTGAAATCCTCTAAGTCCATGGTATAAGATTTATCATAAAGATCAAACATGACTGAAGGAGAATTACGCGAAGATGAATACTCAAACCTCCTCACAAAAGAGCTTGTGAGCTCATGATACTGGGGGCATTTGTCTGCCTCAAAGACCTCAAGATCGGCATTATGCAAATATGTGTTAAATTCTTCTTTAATTCCCGCTCGATCCATAAAATTTTCAGAAGGCCACTCACAAGGACGCACTGGAGCATCTCTTGGTGGCTCTTCGTCAGCATCACGCATTGCAAGCCTGGGTCCTTGCTTCTTTGAAGAACCACCTTGGAACATTTTCCTGAGGATATTTCTTCCTTTGAAAAATTCTTAAATTTTTTAGTAACTTCAAAATAAAAGTAAGCCAAACTCAATAATAGTGATAGCAACTACTCCTACAAGTGCCTAGGGCCTATATCATGCATCAAAACTACTTTTGACCATATAAATTTGACATGCAAGCTCAAGAACAGGGTCACCTAAGCAGCAAAAATTTGCAATGAATAAAGCACTAGAACAAAAACTAATTGGACCAATGGAGGAGTCACATACCAAGGAACAGTCTCCCCAAGCAGTTTTGTGAGAGGTGCTTTGAGCAAGGAGATCGAAAATGGCAGCAAAACGAGCTTGGACTCGGGTTTGAGATGGTTTTTCGTGTTTGGGGTATGAAGATGAAGTGTGTGGCTAAAAGAATAAGTGGAGGAGGGCCACCGTGGGCCCACGAGCCAGGGGGCGCGCCCTAGGGGGTGGGCGCGCCCTCCACCCTCGTGGCAAGGTGGTTGGCCCCCCTGGTGTGATCTTTGTTCCATAAATCCTCAAATATTCTATAAAAAAATCATATTTATTTTTCAGGGCATTTGGAGAACTTTTATTTTCGAGGTATTTTTATATTGCACGGGTAATCAGATAACAGACAGAAAATTATTTATTTTTATTTTATTTCAACTAAATAACAGAAAGTAAAAGTGAGGGTATAGAAGGTTGCGCTTCTAGTTTCATCCATCTCATGCTCGTCAAAAGGAATCCACTAACAAGGTTGATCAAGTCTTGTTAACAAACTCATTCCGATTAACATGAAACCGGAGAAATTTCGAATAACACTAGGTTACCTCAACGGGGATATGCACATCCCCAATAATAAGTATATCATATTTCTTCTTGACAGTAGGAAGAGGAAATTCAAAACCTCCAAATATAATCGATGGAATTTTTCCGATAGAATTGATACTATGAACTTGAGGTTGTTTCCTCGAAAAGTGTACCGTATGCTCATTACCATTAACATGAAAAGTGACATTGCCTTTGTTGCAATCAATAACAGCCCCTACAGTATTAAGAAAAGGTCTTCCAAGAATAATAGACATACTATCGTCCTCGGGAATATCAAGAATAACAAAGTCTGTTAATATAGTAACGTTTGCAACCACAACGGGCACATCTTCACAAATACCGGCAGGTATAGCAGTTGATTTATCAGCCATTTGCAAAGATATTTCAGTAGGTGTCAACTTATTCAAGTCAAGTCTATGATATAAAGAGAGAGGCATAACACTAACACCGGCTCCAAGATCACATAAAGCATTTTTAACATAGTTTATTTTAATGGAGCATGGTATAGTAGGTACTCCTGGATCTCCAAGTTTCTTTAGTATTCCACCCTTAAAATTATAATTAGCAAGCATGGTGGATATTTCAGCTTCCGGTATCTTTCTTTTATTTGTACTTTTATCTTTCATGTACTTAGCATAAGGATTTATTTTGAGTATATCAGTTAATCGCATACGTAAAAAGATAGGTCTAATCATTTCAGCAAAGCGCTCAAAATCCTCATCATCTTTTTTCTTGGATGGTTTGGGAGGAAAAGGCATGGGTTTCTGAACCCAAGGCTCTCTTTCTTTACCATGTTTCCTAGCAACAAAGTCTTTCTTATCATAATGTTGATTCTTTGATTGTGGGTTATCAAGATCAACAGCAGGTTCAATTTCTACATCATTATCATTACTAGATTGAGCATCATTATGAACATCATCATTAACATTTTCATTAGGTTCGTGTTCATTACCAGATTGAGTTTCAGCATCAGAAATAGAAATATCATTTGGATTGTCAGGTGGTTCAGCAATAGGTTCACTAGAAGTTTGCACAGTTCTATCATTTTTCTTTTTCTTCTTTTTAGAAGAACTAGGTGCATCAATTTTATTTCTCTGAGAATCTTGCTCAATTCTCTTAGGGTGGCCTTCAGGATACAAAGGTTCCTGAGTCATTATACCAGTTCTAGTAGCCACTTTAACAGCACAATCATTTTTCTTACTATTCATCTCATTGAGCAATTCTTTTTGAGCTTTAAGTACTTGTTCTACTTCAGTGGTAACCATAGAAGCATGTTTGCTAACAAGTTTAAATTCACCTCTAATATTAGCCATATAATCACCCAAGTATTTAATCATATCAGCATCTTGTTTTAATTGTCTACCAAAATAAGCATTGAAGTCTTCTTGCTTAAACATAAAATTATCAAACTCATCCAAGCATTGGCTAGCAATTTTAGCAGGAGGGATTTCAGCTTTATCATATCAATAGAGAGAATTTACCTTTACTACCTGTGTCGGGTTATCGAGGTCTGGAGGTTCTTCAATAAATAAAGTATTAAGATCATATATTTCTTCATCAGGCGGTAAATTAAGACCATGTATTTCTTCAATAGGAGGTAAATTCTTAACATCTTCAGCTTTAATACCTTTTTCTTTCATAGATTTCTTTGCCTCTTGCATATCTCCAGGACTGAGAAATAGAACACCCCTCTTCTTCGGAGTTGGTTTAGGAATAGGATCATTAATTGGAGCAGGAGCTGGCTCAGGAGCTGGCTCAGGAGGTGCCCAATTATTTCCATTTCTCAACATATTATTCAATAAGATTTCAGATTCATCCGGTGTTCTTTCCCTGAAAAGAGAACCAGCACAACTATCCAGGTAATCTCTGGAAGCATCGGTTAGTCCATTATAAAAGATATCAAGTATTTCATTTTTCTTAAGAGGATGATCAGGCAAAGCATTAAGTAGCTTGAGAAGCCTCCCCCAAGCTTGTAGGAGACTCTCTTCTTTAATTTGCACAAAGTTGTATATTTCCTTTAAAGTAGCTTGTTTCTTATGAGCAGGGAAATATTTAGCAGAGAAGTAGTAAATCATATCCTGGGGACTACGCACACAACCAGGAACAAGAGAATTAAACCATATCTTAGCATCAACCTTTAATGAGAATGGAAATATTTTAAGGATATAAAAGTAGCGATATCTCTCATCATTAGTGAACAGGGTGGCTATATCATTTAATTTAGTAAGATGTGCTACAACAGTTTCAGATTCATAGCCATGAAAAGGATCAGATTCAACCAAAGTAATTATATCAGGATCAACAAAGAATCACTACTAGGAAAAGGCCTACTAATGGCGCACCTGTTTTGGCTACTAATGGCGCACTACAGGTGCGCCATTAGTACCACGCCACTAGTATATTTTAGTAATGGCGCACCACAGGTGCGCCATTAGTGTCCCACAGGTGCGCCATTAGTATCTGGTATACTAATGGCACACCACATGGAAGTGCGCCATTAGTAACCATTTTTAAAAAAAATCGTTTTTTTCTTAATCTCAGGTCACTATTTCACATATGAGATATCCAACACATATATATATACAACAAGCAACCATATAACAATCATATCCAACACACAAGTTTCATCATATATACATACATAGCCAACACATGGTTCCGTCGTTACATATTACAAAAGTTTCACATTGTTCATCCAACACCGTTATCCATCAATTCACAAAAGTTTCACATTGATACAAAATAAAAACACAAATGGAAAAGAAGCACTCCATCCATGCAAGCTTCCGTGAATTAAATCAAATCTGCAAAATGATAAACAAGAAGTTAGAAGAAGAAGAAGAAGAAGAAGAAGAAGAAGAAGAGAAGAAGAAGAAGACTAGAAGAAGAAGAACAGTAGAAGAATACTAGAAGAAGAATAAGAAGAAGACTATAAGCTTATTATGTAAACTTGATCATTTTGTGCTAACATAAGTAATTTTGGAGCTAACCTATAGGAAACTAAGCATATAAGCTCTAAGTTAGCATATTAGAGCCAACTTAGGTAAAATGAAGCTAACCTATGTCATTTTGGAAAAGAAGAAGAATAGAAGAGGACTATAAGCTTATTATGTAAACTTGATCATTTTGTGCTAACATAAGTAATTTTTGAGCTAACCTATAGGAAAACTAAGCATATAAGCTCTAAGTTAGCATATTAGAGCCAACTTAGGTAAAATGAAGCTAACCTATGTCATTTTGGAAGAATAAGAAGAATAAGAAGAAGACTATAAGCTTATTATGTAAACTTGATCATTTTGTGCTAACATAAGTAATTTTGGAGCTAACCTATAGGAAACTAAGCATATAAGCTCTAAGTTAGCATATTAGAGCCAACTTAGGTAAAATGAAGCTAACCTACGTCATTGTGGAAAAGAAGAAGAATAAGAAGAAGACTATAAGCTTATTATGTAAACTTGATCATTTTGTGCTAACATAAGTTATTTTAGAGCTAACCTATAGGAAACTAAGCATATTAGAGATAACATAGGTAACTAAGTATATATATATATATATCATTTTGGAGATCTGACATACCTGACATAGTTCAGTTCTCATTGTTCTTCTCCTTCTCCTTCCTCAGCCTAATGCGCCAAGAGCAGCGAGGCGGTGGAGGCAGCTGTGGGATATAGTCTTCTACCACAATTGGCGTGGTCATGTCGCCCAGCTGTGGGATCGCTGGTGCCACCACCGGTGCGTGGTCATTGTCAGGCACCACCACCATCGCGAGGCCACCTTCAGGCAGGACGGGCACGACCATCGTTAGGTCATCCTCAGCCACCACCATCTCTTGCCCATGGTTAGCCACCACCATCTCTTGCCCATGGTCAGCCACCACCATCTCTTGCCCATGGTCAGCCACCACCATCTCTTGCCCTTGGTCAGCCACCACCAGTGCTAGGTCATCCTCAGCCTGGTGCCCATCGTCATCCTGCAGCTCCTCATCCCCACTCTGCTCCTCTTCTCCCCCACTCCACTCCGGATCATCCTTCTTGTTGTCAGAATCGCTGCCGCTTTCGCTAAAGCCAGAATCGATGTTGCTTTTGCTACAGCCATAATCGCTGCTGCTTTGGCTGTAGTCAGTGTCGCTGCTGCTGCTCCCATTGCCTGTCCAAATGCAACAATGACTGTTAACAATCGATGTGAGACAAAGCCAAATGTAGAGGAATAAGAAAAGGCAGAACGCACTGGCATCTTTGTCGTCAGCGTAGCGCATGCGACACATAGTCGCGTTGAAAACCTTCACGATGAGCATTGTGGCGTCATCGTCGTACCTGAAGAGAAGAAACTACCCGGTCCGCAGGTCGTAGGAACTGTAGAACTTCTCCCAGCCACGACACAGGTACATGTGGCCCTCCTCGATCACCAACTCCATGTCCCACAGCCTGCGAACCCCGTTGCCGGCCTGTCGGAGCTTCACATTATCTGGCGGATCTTCACCCAACATCTTCATAAAAGTGTCAGGCAGCCTCTGCAATTTGGGACAAGGAGTGATGTAGCAAACAACAGAGTTATCATAATGAGATGGGTGAAGGGGAGATCTCTCGTTTTATATACCTGCCTCGTGGCTGATACTGAAGAAGGAAGTATGATACTGAAGAACTCGAAAGCATCCAACTCATACTCCGGTGAGGTAGAGCGGCGGTGGCTGCTTCCCCCCATGCTTATCCAATCTTGCATGCATTTAAAGTTATTCAATCAGATGCCATATTATTTATTAACATGCTGCCAAGAAGCTTGAACATGCCATTAGTAATGTCTAGCAGCATGCTAGAAAGAAAAGAAGTTAACATCTGAATGTTTCCCATGCTTATTTAATCAAACATTAGTAATGTCTAGCAGCATGGTAGAATGAATTCAGCCCTTATAGGCAGAAAAACAACAGCAGCAACAAAAACAGAACAGCCAGTAGTGCAAGACTAGATCATTTGCACTGTCCAAATGACCAAGACCAATTGGATTTTACCCAGTTAAAGCCACCACAAATGGACAGGTGTACCTATTCATTTGAGCAACTAAAACTAGTTAGAAAATCCAATAGCTAAGCCAATTAGAGTGCCACAAATACAGAGAGCAGCCAAGTTAAATTAACAACCCAGAACCCTAGCATAAGTTAAATTACACACACACTTAGATAGCCAACAGCACCCAAGTTAAATTACACACACACTTAGATACCCAACAACACCCACGGGAGCATGTATGCAGCAAGTTTAGTGAGCAAGATGACCACCACATAGAGCCATCACAAATGACCTAGAGCATAGCAACTGGCAACCCTAGATTAAGATATAGCTATCACAGAGAGCACCAAAATTAATTGATGCTCATCTGGAACATACAGCCAGAACTAGCAGGACTACCAAAGCATCTAAAACATGAACTAGGGCTAGATCATAGAGAGAACAGAGAGAGGAAAGGAGGAGCTCACCAAGAGGGGTTGTAGCCGTAGCAGAAACTCAGCCACACCGGTGCCACGGTGTGACTACCAACACAGCCGGAGCTCTGCTGCAGAGGAGGCTCGTACTGGACAACATTATCCACCATTAGCATATATTGCAGACATATACTGGACAACATTAATTTGAGTAAATATTGGATCAACAAGCAGTCATGAATCAAAAAGCAACCACGATCCGAACTCTCTCTCTCTCGGCTGGACAAATCCATGAGTAAAAAAAGTTCCACCTGTAGCATATACATGGGGATCTGAGAGAGGCTCGTACCTTGAGGAGAGAAGAGTGTGTTGCGCCTCTGCCGCCGCCGTTAGCCCGCCGGAATCCCACCTAGCCCTCCGCCCCGCTGCAAGAACGCTGGCACGCAGCTCTAGATCAAGAGAGGAGGTTCCTCTGCCCCGTCCGTGACTCCCCTATGGTGCTGTAGATCGAGAGAGAGAGAGAGAGAGAGAGAGAGAGAGAGAGAGAGGAGAGAAGAGTAAGCCGGCGGTGAGAATCAGAAGGAACCGGGGCGACGAAGCAGATCGAGGGAGGAAGAGACGAGGGGAGGCGGCGAACCAAGGGAAGCGGTCCTTGGAGACGGCGCGGACTGGGGAAGCGCCGCTGGCGGATCGGGCCTGACCTGCTCGATCTGCGGCTCCTCGACCTAGGGTGGGGAGAGAAGCTCGGTGGGGGAGAGGGCGAGTGTGACGCCCGGATAATTAACCTACAGTGAACCTCAGTTACTATTGATAATCCCGCGTTAGTTCAAAACCGGTTCGGAATTCAACTTCGAAATAAAGACAAACAGTAAAAGTTTTCAAATATTAAAACTAAAATATTCGGGTGAAGCCAAATAATGCATAGGTAATTATGACAAAGAGACCACTCTTTTATAAAATGTTTAAATAATATAAAATGAATAAAACTTGGGCTAAATCCATTATTTATATGCTTTTAAAATAGTAAACAAATACAAGCAAACTAATTAATGTGCCAAATTAATTGTGACCGTGGAATGCTTGGAAACACTATTTTAGGTGCTACTGTGGCATTTTATAAAACTAAGTTTATTGGAACATAAACAGAAATTAGTAAAAGTAAATAAAAGAAAAACAAACAAACAAACAAACAAACAAACAAAAAAACCAAAAGGAGACCCCTTGGCCAATTGGGCCAACAGGCCCAGCTAGCCTCTACCAGCCCAACCGACCGGCCCACCCCGCATCCATAAACCGTTCCCCACTTCCCCCCACTCTCCACCAACAACCCACTTCCCCACCCCCCCACGAAAATATCTCCTCTCTCCCTGATTGGATCGGGAACGGAGGAGGAGGTCGCCGCGACGCCCTCGCTCGATGCCCGACGCCGCCCTACCGCTGGACCTCGACGGAGGGCGCCCTCGCCGGCCTGCTTCATCTCCACCGCGTCGTCTTCGCCCTCCTCCTCGCCCCCCTGTTGCCCAGTCCCTATGAATCCCGGTGAGGCCCTCGGCCTCCTCTTCCCCTCGCCCCGCTCGCTGGCTACGCGCGCGCCCGCCTCCGCTCGCCACTGCTGCTGCTGCTGCACTGCTCTGCCCGTGCGCGCACGTCCCCGCATCACCGAGCCCTTCCACCCGTAGCGCGCGCTCGCTAGCGCCCTCCCGCACTCGCCGTCCACACGCGCTGGTCGTGCCCCGCACCTGCCCGCGACGAAGTGTGCGCGCGCTCGCGCGCCCCTGCCGCTGCTTGCGTCGCCCGCCCGTGGTGGCCTCATGCGTCGCATGGCCCGCGCCACCGCGCCCTCCCCCCCTTGTGCGCCCCTGTGGCTGTCCCCTGCTCGCCCAGCCCCCCACTCCCGCGCTTGCTGCTGCTTAGAGCCATAGCCGCGTCCGCCGCGGCCAGCGCCGCCTGGTGCTCCCCGCTTGCACTACGTGCTTCTGCCTCCCCCTTGGCATGCTGCCGCCGCCGTCCGATGCCTGCGGCTGTGCTACTGCTACCTGCGTCGGACCGCGCCGACCCCATCTGAGACCACGCACCCCCGCTCTCCTTCTCCTCCCGTCACCGCTCGCTCTTACCGCGATGGCCCGCTGCGCTACTGGTCTCGCCACTCGTTGCCGCCCGAACTTAATTAATCTTGCTTAATTAACCTAATTAATTAACTAAACTAATCAAACCTGTGTAGTTAGCCTGAGTCTATGACAGGTGGGTCCCACTGGACCCACAGACCAGGTTTGACTCTGGTCAGCTGGGTTTGACCTGCTGACGTAATGGTGATGTCATGCTGACATCACCTTTCACTGTTCTGGATAATGTTCTATTCAAATAATTAATTAAATGCTAAAAATGATTTAAATCCTTTAAAATCAATATAAAATAAACCGTAGCTCAGATGGAAAAACTTTGTACATGAAAGATGCTCAGAACAACGAGACGAATCTGGATACGCAACCCGTTCGTTCTCCACGCATCCCTAGCATAGCAAACACGCAACTTTCCCCCTCCGGCTCCTCTGCCCGAAAACGCGAAACACCAGGGATAATTTCCCGGATGTTCCCCCCTTCACCGGTACCACCTCGTACCGCGTTAGGGCACACCTAGCATCACGCTTTGTCATGTCATGCATCGTCCGGATAATTAACCTACAGTGAACCTCTGCTAATGATGCCACGTCACCTCAGTTACTATTGATAATCCCGCGTTAGTTCAAAACCGGTTCGGAATTCAACTTTGAAATAAAGTCGAACAGTAAAAGTTTTCAAATATTAAAACTAAAATATTCGGGTGAAGCCAAATAATGCATAGGTAATTATGACGAAGAGAACACTCTTTTATAAAATGTTTAAATAATCTAAAATGAATAAAACTTGGGCTAAATCCATTATTTATATGCTTTTAAAATAGTAAACAAATACAAGCTAACTAATTAATGTGCCAAATTAATTGTGACCGTGGAATGCTTGGAAACACTATTTTAGGTGCTACTGCGGCATTTTATAAAACTAAGTTTATTGGAACATAAACAGAAAATAGTAAAAGTAAATAAAAGAAAAAAAAACAAACAAAAAAAACAAAAGGAGACCCCTTGGCCAATTGGGCCAACAGGCCCAGCTAGCCTGTACCAGCCCAACCGACCGACCCACCCCGCACCCATAAACCGTTCCCCACTTCCCCCCACTCTCCACCGACACCCCACTTCCCCCCCCCCCACGAAAATATCTCCTCTCTCCCCGATTGGATCGGGAACGGAGGAGGAGGTCGCCGCGAAACCCTCGCTCGACGCCCGACGCCGCCCCACTGCTGGACCTCGACGGAGGGCACCCTCACCGGCCTGCTTCCTCTCCACCGCGTCGTCTTCGCCCTCCTCCTCGCCCCCCCTGTTGCCTAGTCCCTACGAATCCCGGTGAGGCCCTCGGCCTCCTCTTCCCCTCGCCCCGCTCGCTGGCTACGCGCGCGCCCGCCTCCGCTCGCCACTGCTGCTGCTGCACTGCTTTGCCCGTGCGCGCACGTCCCCGCATCGCCGAGCCCTTCCACCCGTAGCGCGCGCTCGCTAGCCCCCCCCCCCCCGCACTCGCCGTCCACACGCACTGGCCGTGCCCTGCACCTGCCCGCGATGAAGCGTGCACGCGCTCGCGCGCCCCCGCCGCTGCTTGCGTCGCCCGCCCGTGGTGGCCTCATGCGTCGCATGGCCCGCGCCACCGCGCCTCCCCCCCCCCTCGTGCACCCCTGTGGCTGTCCCCTGCTCGCCCAGCCCCCCCCACTCCCGCGCTTGCTGCTGCTTAGAGCCGTAGCAGCGTCCGCCACGGCCAGCGCCGCCTGGTGCTCCTCGCTTGCACTGCGTGCTTCTGCCTCCCCCTTGGCATGCTGCCGCCGCCGTCCGATGCCTGCGGCTGTGCTGCTGCTACCTGCGTCGGACCGCGCCGACCCCATCTGAGACCATGCACCCCCGCTCTCCTTCTCCTCCCGTCACCGCTCGCTCTTACCGCGATGGCCCGCCGCGCTACTGGTCTCGCCGCTCGTTGCCGCCCGAACGTCCTCCGGTGGCCGCCCGCGCATCGCCGCAGCCTCGCCCCGCTGCCTCGCGAGCGGGCTCGACCCCGTATGGGTTGCGCCCGCTGCCCGCCTGCCCGTCGCCCGCTATTGGCCCCTGTGCCTATGGCGAACGGGGCCCACCCTGAGAACGAAAAAAAGAGAAAAGGAATTAAAAATAAATAATAAATAAAATTATTAAATTAATTAATTAATTAAAGGATTAATTAACTTAATTAATCTTGCTTAATTAACCTAATTAATTAACTAAACTAATCAAACCTGTTTAGTTAGCCTGAGTCTATGACAGGTGGGTCCCACTAGACCCACAGACCAGGTTTGACTCTGGTCAGCTGGGTTTGACCTGCTGACGTCATGGTGATGTCATGCTAACATAAACTTTCACTGTTCTGGATAATGTTCTATTCAAATAATTAATTAAATGCTAAAAATGATTTAAATCCTTTAAAATCAATATAAAATAAACTGTAGCTCAGATGGAAAAACTTTGTACATGAAAGATGCTCAGAACGACGAGACGAATCCGAATACGCAGCCCGTTCGTTCTCCACGCATCCCTAGCATAGCGAACACGCAACTTTCCCCCTTCGGCTCCTCTGCCCGAAAACACGAAACACCGGGGATAATTTCCCGGATGTTCCCCCCTTCACCGGTACCACCTCGTACCGCGTTAGGGCACACCTAGCATCACGCTTTGTCATGTCATGCATCTTTTTGCATTTGTTTGTATTATATTTATTGTTTCTTCCCCCTCTTCTCTCGCTAGACACCAAGACCGACGCCGCTGCTACCCAGTTCGACTACGGTGTTGACGACCACTCTCTCTTGCCAGAGCAACCAGGCAAGCCATCACCAGATATCGCCTACTCTTCTCTATACTGCTTGCATTAGAGTAGTGTAGCATGTTACTGCTTTCCGTTATTCCTATCCTGATGCATAGCCTGTCCTTGCTACTACTGTTGTTACCATTACCTGCTATCCTACTGCTTAGTATAGGATGCTAGTGTTCCATCAGTGGCCCTACACTCTTGTCCGTCTGCCATGCTATACTACTGGGCCGAGATCACTTCGGGAGGTGATCACGGGCATATACTATATACTTTACACAGTTACATTACTTATGATACTGTTCGGAGATTGGGGCTGAAGGGGAAGGTGGCTCCATCCCGGTAGAGGTGGGCCTGGGTTCCCAACGGCCCCCGACTATTACTTTGTGGCGGAGCGACAGGGCAGGTTGAGACCACCTAGGAGAGAGGTGGGCCTGGACCTGGTCAGCGTTCACAGATACTTAACACGTTTAACGAGATCTTGGTATTTGATCTGAGTCTGGCTACTGGCCTATACGCACTAACCATCTACGCGGGGACAGTTATGGGCACTCGACGTCATAGTATCAGCCGAAGCCTTCGTGACGTCAGCGACTGAGCGGCGCGCGCCAGATTGGACTGGAATGCCTGCTAGGCTAGGTCTGCTTCCGGCCGCCCTCGCAACATGCAGGTGTGCAATGGGCGATGGGCCCAGACCCCTGCGCCATAGGATTTAGACCGGCGTGCTGACCTCTCTGTTGGGCCTAGGTAGGGCTGCGACGTGTTGATCTTCCGAGGCCGGGCATGACCCAGGAAGTGTGTCCGGCCAAATGGGATCGAGCGTGTTGGGTTATGTGGTGCACCCCTGCAGGGAAGTTAAACTATTCGAATAGCCGTGATCTTCGGTAACAGGACGACTTGGAGTTTTACCTTGACCTTATGACAACTAGAACCGGATACTTAATAAAACACACCCTTCCAAGTGCCAGATACAACTGGTGATTGCTCTCTCACAGGGCGACGAGGGGAGGATCATCGGTTAGGATTATGCTATACGATGCTACTTGATGCTACTTGGTGAACTTACCATCTACTCTCTTCTACATGCTGCAAGATGGAGGTGGCCAGAAGCGTAGTCTTCGACAGGATTAGTTATCCCCCTCTTATTCTGGCATTCTGCAGTTTAGTCCACATATGATACCCTTATTCCATTTGATACCCATGCATATGTAGTGTAGCTCCTTGCTTGCGGGTACTTTGGATGAGTACTCACGGTTGCTTTCTCCCCCTTTTTCCCCCTTTCCTTTCTTCCTGGTTGTCGCAACCAGATGTTGGAGCCCAGGAGCCAGATGCCACCGTCGATGACGACTCCTACTACACCGGAGGTGCCTACTACTACGTGTTGCCCGCTGACGACGACCAGGAGTAGTTTAGGAGGATCCCAGGCAGGAGGCCTGCGCCTCTTTCGATATGTATCCTAGTTTGTGCTAGCCTTCTTAAGGCAAACTTGTTTAACTTATGTCGGTACTCAGATATTGTTGCTTCCGCTGACTCGTCTATGATCGAGCTCTTGTATTCGAGCCCTCGAGGCCCCTGGCTTGTAATATGATGCTTGTATGACTTATTTTATTTGTAGAGTTGTGTTGTGATATCTTCCCGTGAGTCCCTGATCCTGATCGTACACGTTTGCGTGTATGATTAGTGTACAATTAAATCGGGGGTGTCACAGCGAGGTCGCCGGCGGGGGTGGGGGTGGGGTCGGCGCCGATGTGGGAGTGAGGGAGGGAGGAACATATGGAGAGGGAGTTTTGGAACAGATCGAGAGGTATATTAATGGTGCACCAGTTAGGGTGCGCCATAACTAGTTTTGTAATATATATATATATATATATATATATATATATATATATATATATATAATTGTTAGTAGTGGCACACCGTGGTTGTGGTGCGCCATTACTAGTTAGAACTAGTAATGGCGCACTTTGCCAGGATGCGCCATTAGTATATTTGGAAAAATGAAAAAAAAATTGTTACTAGTGGCGCACCGTGTGTCTGGTGCGCCATTAGTGTCTTCCACACTAATGGCGCACCAGCACATGGTGCGCCATTAGTATATAGTAGTGGCGCACCACTTGCCTGGTGCGCCATTAGTGTCAATTTCATCTATAGCCCTTTTCCTAGTAGTGAATTCATAATCCTTATCAGCAACACAGATAGGTGAAGTAGCAAAAGTAGGGTCAGGTCTCATCCTAGCATTTGGAGATTGCTTATTCCATTTAGCTAATAATCTTTTGAGTTCATATCTATCTTTGCAGGCTAAAATAGCTAAAGAAGCATCTTGATCAAATAAATAACCCTTAGGAATAACAAGTGATTCTTCATCATCACTTTCATCTTCATAATCAGATTCAATATTTTCAATCTCTCTAGCCCTAGCAAGTCATTCCTTGAGAAAATCACTAAGTGGCATAGTAGTATCAGGCATATCGGTAGTTTCATCGTAGGTATCATGCATAGCAGAAGTAGCATCATCAATAACATGCGACATATCAGAATGAATAGCAGAAGCAGGTGTAGGTGTTGCAAGCTTACTCATAACAGAAGGTGAATCAAGTGCAGAGCTAGATGGCAGTTCCTTACCTCCCCTCGTAGTTGAGGGATAGATCTTGGTTTTTGGATCTCTCAAGTTCTCCATAGTGTTCAGCAGATATAAATCCCAAGTGACTCAAAGAATAGAGCTATGCTCCCCGGCAACGGCGCCAGAAATTAGTCTTGATAACCCACAAGTATAGGGGATCACAACAGCTTTCGAGGGTGGAGTATTCAACCCAAATTTATTGGTTCGACACAAGAGGAGCCAAATTTATTAGTTCAGAGAGAAATACAAATATATCTTAATCATGCATAAAAGAGTTCAGAGAAGACTCAAATAATATTCATAGATAATCTGATCATAAACCCGCAATTTATTGGATCTCAACAAACGTGATGTCGCTTGAAGTTATGTCGGCATTTCCCCAAAGAGGAAGGGATGATGCAGCACAGAGGCAGTAGGGATTTCCCTCAGAAATGAAACCAAGGTTATTGAACAAGTAGGAGAACCAAGCAACACAACGTAAACAGCCCCTGCACACAAATAACAACACCTCGCAACCCAACGTGTTAAAGGGATTGTCAATCCCTTTCAGATAACGGCGCCAGAAACGGTGCATGGACGGGAGAAAGTTGTAATAGATTGAATAAGTAGATCGTTGATACTTCTCCGTCGTATCTACTTTTCCAAACACTTTTGCCCTTGTTTTGGACTCTAACTTGCATGATTTGAATGGAACTAACCCGGACTGACGCTGTTTTCAGCAGAATTACCATGGTGTTATTTTTGTGTAGAAACAAAAGTTCTCGGAATGACCTGAAACTTCACGGAACAACTTTTCAGAAATAATAAAAATCCTTACAAAAGATGAAGGACAGGGGGGCCACCACCTGTCCACGAGGGTGGGGGCGCACCCCCTACCTCGTGGGCCCCCTGGAGCTCCTCCGACCTCAACTCCAACTCTATATATTTGGTTTCGGGGAGGAAAAAATCAGAGAGAAGGATCCATCAAGTTTTACGATATGGAGCCACCGCCAAGCCCTAAAACCTCTCGGGAGGGCTGATCGGGAGTCCATTCGGGGCTCCGGAGAGGGGAATCCTTTACCATCGTCATCATCAACCATCCTCCATCACCAATTTCATGATGCTCACCGCCGTGCGTGAGTAATTCCATCGTAGGCTTGCTAGACGGTGATGGGTTGGATGAGATTTATCATGTAATCGAGTTAGTTTTGTTAGGGTTTGATCCCTAGTATCCACTATGTTCTGAGATTGATGTTGCTATGACTTTGCTATGCTTAATGCTTGTCATTATGGCCCGAGTGCCATGATTTCAGATCTGAACCTATTATGTTTTCATCAATATATAAGAGTTCTTGATCATACCTTGCAAGTCTATAGTCACCTATTATGTGTTATGATCCGTTCACCACGAAGTGACAATAATCGGGATACTTACCGGTGATGACCATAGTTTGAGGAGTTCATGTATTCACTATGTGCTAATACTTTGTTCCGGTACTCTATTAAAAGGAGGCCTTAATATCCCTTAGTTTCCATTAGGACCCCGCTGCCACGGGAGGGTAGGACAAAAGATGTCATGCAAGTTCTCTTCCATAAGCACGTATGACTATATTCAGAATACATTCCTACATTACATTGATGTCACGAGAATATTTGAGTATTTTTAGAGGTGGAATTAGGGTTGGATGTGCCACGAGGTGCCCACAAGCCTGGGGGGCGCGCCCCTAAGGTTGTCGCTCTCTCGTGGCTCTTCTGGCCTCCCCCCGAACCTTCAAAGGTCTCTTCTGGTTCAGAAAAAATTAATCCAAAGTTTTTTCTTCATTTGATATTGATTTTCTGAAAAGCTAAAAACATGCAAAAAACTGCAATTGGCACTGGGCACTAAGTTAATAGGTTAGTCCGAAAAATGATATATAATTGAATATAATGACATATAAAACATCCAAAATTGATACTATAATAGCATGGAACAATAAAAAATTATAGATATGTTGGAGATGTATCACCTATATACATGATCATTGCCTTGAATATTGTCATAACTATGTGCTTTTCTATCAATTGCCCAATAGTATTTTGTTTACCCCCCATATGCTATGTGTTCCAGAGAGAAGCCTCCAGTGAGAACTTTGGTCCACGGGTCTACTTTAATCATATAAAAAATCCAAAATATATTTAGTGTAATTTTATTTTTCTTCTAGTTTGTTTTGAAATGTAACTATCTACCACTACAAGATTTGATCCTTGCAATTAACGAGTTCAAGGGGATTGACTACCCCCTTCCCTGTGTTGGGTGCAAGTATTTTTTTGTGTGTGTAGGTGTTGTTCACGAGGCTTTGTGTGATTCTCCTACTATTTCAATAAACATTGGTTCTCACCGAGGGAAATACTTATCTCTTCTTTACTACATCTCTTCTCCTCTTCGGGGAAAATCGCAACGCAGGTCACAAATAGCCGAAAGAATTTCCAGCACCGTTGCCGGAGAGATAACATCAAAACCTCTCAAGTACCTTCACATAAACTATAATCTATTTGATCTACTTTTTATTTGTCTTTTTTTTCCTTTGCCTCTCATTTTCATCTCTCCCACTTCTCATGAAAATTACAAAAACACAAAAATATTTGTGTTTGCTCGTTTGTTTGATTTGTCGCTATGTCTCAAGAAAACACCAAGTTGTGTGACTTTTCCAATACTAATAATTATTATTTTATTAGTACTCCAATTGCTCCTCCCGCCACTAGTGCGGAGTCATGTGATCTATATAAATGTTGCTTTACTGAATCTTGTTATGAAAAAACAATTTTCTAAAAGTCCTAATGAAGATGATGCATCTCATTTTAATATTTTCATTGATATGCAAAAAAAAAGATATGTGGATAATGATATTGTTAAGTTGTAATTATTTCTGTTGTCGCTAAGAGATCATGGTAAAACTTGGTTTCATCATTGCCTGGAAAGAGTATTTATTCATGAGATAAGTGCTACTTCTTGAGTTTGCGTTGATTTTTCTCTTGAAGATGAAAGGGTGATGCAACAAAGTAGAGATAAGTATTTCCCTTAGTTAAGAACCAAGGTATCAATCCAGTAGGAGGCACAAGCAAGTCTCCAATATATGCACCTGGACAAACTAACAAACACTTGCACACAACGCGAAAAGGGGGTTGTTAATACCTTCACGGTCACAAACAAGATTGAGCTCTAATAGAGATAGGTATAAAAGATAAATGAAAGAGCAAACTAAAGTAAATATAAATAAATTGCAGCAAGGTATTTTTGGGTTTTTTGGTTTATAGATATGAAAATATATGATGGAAAGTAGACCCGGGGGCCATAGGTTTCACTAGAGGCTTCACTCTTGAAGATAGCATACGGTGGGTAAACAAATTACTGTTAAGAAATTGATAGAAAAGCGCATAGTTATGACGATATCTAAGGCAATGATCATGAATATAGGCATCATGTCCGTGACAAGTAGACCAACTCCTGCCTCCATCTACTACTATTACTTCACACATCGACCGACTCCTGCCTGCATCTAGAGTATTAAGTTCATAAGAACAGAGCAACGCTTTAAGTAAGATGACATGATGTAGAGGGATAAACTCAAGCAATATGACATAAACCCCATCTTTTTATCCTTGATGGCAACAATGCAATACGTGCCTCCCTACCCATTTCTGTCACTGGGTGAGGACACTGCAAGATTGAACCCAAAACTAAGCACCTCTCTCATTACAAGAAAAGCCAATCTAGTTGGCCAAACCAGACCGATAGTTCAGAGAGAAATACAAATATATCTTAATCATGCATAAAAGAGTTCAGAGAAGACTCAAATAATATTCATAGATAATCTGATCATAAACCCGCAATTTATTGGATCTCAACAAACGTGATGTCGCTTGAAGTTATGTTGGCATTTCCCCAAAGAGGAAGGGATGATGCAGCACAGAGGCAGTAGGTATTTCCCTCAGAAATGAAACCAAGGTTATTGAACAAGTAGGAGAACCAAGCAACACAACATAAACAGCCCCTGCACACAAATAACAACACCTCGCAACCCGACGTGTTAAAGGGATTGTCAATCCCTTTCAGATAACGGTGCCAGAAACGGTGCATGGATGGGAGAAAGTTGTAATAGATTGAATAAGTAGATCGTTGATACTTCTCCGTCGTATCTACTTTTCCAAACACTTTTGCCCTTGTTTGGGACTCTAACTGGCAAGATTTGAATGGAACTAACCCGGATTGACATTGTTTTCAGCAGAATTACCATGGTGTTATTTATGTGCAGTAACAAAAGTTCTCGGAATGACTTGAAACTTCACGGAACAACTTTTCAGAAATAATAAAAAATCCTTGTAAAAGATGAAGGCCAGGGGGCCCACCATGCTTGATGATTGTTTTGAGACATGGAGGTAATAATATCAAAGTCGTGCTAGTTGAGTAGTTGTGAAATTGAGAAATACTTGTGTTGAGGTTTGCAAGTCCCGTAGAATGCACGTATGGTAAACTTTATGCAACAAATTCGAAACATGAGGTGTTATTTGATTGTCTTCCTTATGAGTGGCTGTCGGGGACGAGCGATAGTCTTTTCCTACCAATCTATCCCCCTAGGAGCATGCGCGTAGTACCGAGGTTTTTGATGACTTGTAGATTTTTGCAATAAGTATGTGAGTTCTTTATGACTAATGTTGAGTCCATGGATTATACGCACTCTCACCCTTCCATCCTTGCTAGCCTCTTCGGTACCGTGCATTGCCCTTTCTCACATTGAGAGTTGGCGCAAACTTCGCCGGTGCATCCAAACCCCGTGATATGATACGCTCTTTCACACATAAACCTCCTTATATTTTCCTCAAAACAGTCACCATACCTACCTATTAAGGCATTTCCATATCCATTCCGAGATATATTGCCATGCAACTTTCCATCATTCCGTTCATCATGACACATTCATCATTGTCATATTGCTTAGCATGGTCATGTAGTTGACATAGTATTTGTGGCAAAGCCACCATTCATAATTATTTCATACATGTCACTCTTGGTCCATTGCATATCCCGGTACACCGCCGGAGGCATTCATATAGAGTCATCTTTGTTCTAGTATCGAGTTGTAACCATTGAGTTGTAAATAAATAGAAGTGTGATGATCATCATTTTCTAGAGCATTGTCCCATGTGAGGAATATAAAAAAACAAGAAAGGCCATAAAAAAGAGAAGGCCCAAAAAAAAGAGAAAGGCCATAAAAAAGGGAAAAGGCCCAAAAAGTAAAAAATGAATGAGAGAAAAAGAGAGAAGGGACAATGTTACTATCCTTTGCCACACTTGTGCTTCAAAGTAGCACCATGATCTTCATAGTACAGAGTCTCTCATGTTATCACTTTCATATAATAGTGGGAATTTTTCATTATAGAACTTGGCTTGTATATTCCAACAATGGGCCTCCTCAAGTGCCCTAGGTCATTGTGAGCAAGCAAGTTGGATGCACACCCACTAGTTTCTTTTGTTGAGCTTTCATACATTTATAGCTCTAGTGCATCTGTTGCATGGCAATCCCTACTCCTTGCATTAACATCAATCGGTGGGCATCTCCATAGCCCATTGATTAGCCTCGTTGATGTGAGAATTCCTCCTTTTTTGTCTTCTCCACATAACCCCCCTCATTATATTCTATTCCACCTATAGTGCTATGTCCATGGCTCGCGCTCATATATTGCGTCAAAGTTTATAGGTTTGAGATTACTAAAGTATGAAACAATTGCTTGGCTTGTCATCGGGGTTGTGCATGATGATAGCATTCTTATGTGATGAAAATGAAACATGACTAAACCATATGATTTTGTAGGCATGAACTTTCTTTGGCCATGTTATTTTGAGAAGACATAATTGCTTAGTTAGTATGCTTGAAGTATTATCATTTTTATGTCAATAGACATTTTTTCTTGAATCTTTTGGATCTGAATATTCATACCACAATTAAGAAGAATTACATTAAAATTATGCCAAGTAGCACTCTGCATCAAAAAAATTGTTTTTATCATTTACCTACTCGAGGACGAGCAGGAATTAAGCTTGGGGATGCTTGATACATCTCCAACGTATCTATAATTTTTGATTGCTCCATGCTATATTATCTATTGTTTTGGACATTATTGGGCTTTATTATCCACTTTTATATTATTTTTGGGACTAACCTATTAACCGGATGCCCAGCCCAGAATTGCTGTTTTTTGCCTGTTTTAGGGTTTCGAAGAAAAGGAATATCAAATGGAGTCCAAACGGAATGAAACCTTCGGGAACGTGATTTCCTCATCGAATACAACTCAGGAGACTTGGACCCTACGTCAAGACACGTAACAGGAGGCCATGAGGTAGGGGGCATGATACGTCTCCAACGTATCTATAATTTTTGATTGCTCCATGCTATATTATCTACTGTTTTGAATGTTTATGGGCTTTATTTTCCACTTTTATATTATTTTTGGGACTAACCTATTAACCGGAGGCCCAGCCCAGATTTGCTATTTTATGCCTATTTCAGTGTTTCGAGGAAAAGGAATATCAAACGGAGTCAAAACGGAACGAAATCAACTGGAGAAGCTATTTTTGGAAGGAAACCTACCGGATAGACTTGGACCCTATGTCAGAAGATGAAGGAGGTGCTCACGAGGGTAGGGCCGCGCCCCCTGCCTCGTGGCCCCCCTTCGGTCCATCGACATACCCCTTGCACCCATAGATACCTACGTATCGTAAAACTTCCAGAGGACACAATAGATCGGGAGTTCCGCCGCCAGAAGCCTCTGTAGCCATCGAAAGCCAATCTAGACCCGTTCTGGCATCTTGCCGGAGGGGGCAATCCCTCTCCGGTGGCCATCTTCATCATCCCGACGCTCTCCATGACGAGGAGGGAGTAGTTCTCCCTCGGGGCTGAGGGTATGTACCAGTAGCTATGTGTTTGATCTCTCTCTCTCTCGTGTTCTTGAGGTGATACGATCTTGATGTATCGCGAGCTTTGCTATTATATTTGGATCCTATGATGTTTTCTCCCCCCTCTACTCTCTTGTAATGAATTGAGTTTCCCCTTTGAAGTTATCTTATCGGATTGAGTCTTTAAAGATTTGAGAACACTTGATGTATGTCTTGCCGTGGATATCTGTGGTGACAATTGGATATCACGTGATTCACTTGATGTATGTTTTGGTGATCAACTTGCGTGTTCCGCCCATGAACCTATGCATAGGGGTTGGCACATGTTTTCGTCGTGATTCTCCGGTAGAACTTTGGGGCACTCTTTGAGGTCCTTTGTGTTGGTTGAATAGATGAATCTGAGATTGTGTGATGTGTATCGTATAATAATACCCACGGATACTTGAGATGACAATGGAGTATCTAGGTGACATTAGGGTTTTGGTTGATTTGTGTCTTAATGTGTTATTCTAGTACGAACTCTAGGGCTGTTTGTGACACTTATAGGAATAGCCCAATGGATTGATTGGAAAGAATAACTTTGAGGTGGTTTCGTACCCTACCATAATCTCTTCGTTTGTTCTCCGCTATTAGTGACTTTGGAGTGACTCTTTGTTGCATGTTGAGGGATAGTTATGTGGTCCAATTATGTTAGTATTGTTGAGGGAACTTACACTAGCGAAAGTATGAACCCTAGGCCTTATTTCCACACATTGCAATACCGTTTACGCTCACTTTTATCATTTGTTACCTTGCTGTTTTTATATTTTCAGATTACAAAAACTATTATCTACTATCCATATTGCACTTGTATCACCATCTCTTCGCCGAACTAGTGCACCTATACAATTTACCATTGTATTGGGTGTGTTGGGGACACAAGAGACTCTTTGTTATTTGGTTGCAGGGTTGCTTGAGAGATACCATCTTCATCCTATGCCTCCTATGGATTGATAAACCTTAGGTCATCCACTTGAGGGAAATTTGCTACTGTCCTACACACCTCCGCACTTGGAGGCCCAACAACGTCTACAAGAAGAAGGTTGTGTAGTAGACATCAAGCTCTTTTCTGGCGCCGTTGCCGGGGAGGTTAGCGCTTGAAGGTATATCTTTAGATCTTGCAATCGAGTCTTTTAGTTTCTTGTTTTATCACTAGTTTAGTTTACAAAAGAAAACTACAAAAAAATGGAATTGAGTTTGTCTCATACGCTTCATCTTTTTAATATATTTCGTGAGTATGATGGAAAGGATAATTGTGCTAAGTGCTATAAGACGAGATCTCTAAAATGTTTGGCACTAAATATTTGAATGATGAGCATGATTGCAATGTTGTTAGTACGAATTCTTTGAATATCCATGATGCTAATGATGATTGCACTAGTTATGATGAAAATGCCTCCTATAAACATGTCAATTTTTGTGGAGTAGACTGGGTTTGCAAGTACACACCAAATAGGGAAGATAGATATTTCAAGAGGCAAAAGTACTTAGAAACCAAATTGTTGCAAGAAGAGCTAGATGAATGTGCTGAAAATTTATCTTTTCTTAGCCCTACTTGTGAACTTCGCAATGAACATGAACATTTTAGTACCCAATGCAAATTGTTTCATGAGTGTATCGTGTCCAAAAATTGTGATGACTTGATTTCCCTTACACATCATAATGAACTTAGTTTGCTCTTGGGTTATGAAGAAATTAAATGTAGAACTAAGGATATTCCAAAATTTGCCCTTGATAAAATTCTTCATTTTGATCTAGAGGAAATTTATATGTATTGCGCGGTGAATTGCTTTGAAAATCCTTATATTTCCAATTACATAAAGAAAATAAAACAAATAGAAGATGAATAGAATGCTAACGAAAGGGAAGAGACTTCCCAATATTCTCCTATTATTTCTTATGATGAATCAGGTAACAAAGAGGAGCCCTCTATTCAACCAATCTCATTAATAAGGAGCTCCAAAAAGAGGATTGAACCCACACATGATGTGGTGAAGAAGAAGAAGAAGAAAAAAAGGAAGAGAGGTAAAAAGGTATATCTCCCAAATAAAGTTGCTCCTATTATTGTTGTGCCTCATGAACATGACACACTTGATGATGATGATCTCGTTATGCCTATTTCTTGTTGTGATGATTATGATTGGGAAGATAATGACACTTCTTATGATCTTGAAAATCTTTTTGGCACTTGCTTGGAAGAATATTATAATTGATATACTATTGGTGCTATCTATACTATTAATGATGAGAGTGATTATGCTTATGATATGAAAAGGCCCAAGCTTGGGGATGCTATGTTTAATAATGATGATATTTCTAGCCTCTCATGTTTTGATATGCAAAGTTGTTATGATGATAGCATGCCTTCTACTTATGATGATTATTGTGATAAAACTTATGCTATGAAGAGTAGTGATGATTATATTTATAAAACTTGCCATGATTATGAGTACCCTTTCTATGAACATTACTCCTTTCACGTGGAAACAATTTATAGTATTCAAGTCTCTTATGATACTCCCACTATTCCGAATGAGAAGAATTTTGCTTATGTGGAGAGTAGTAAATTTTCTATGAAAGTAGGTCATGAAAAGGATTATTTAGGTGCTGGTTATATTGTTTAATTCATTCATTATGCTACTGAAAATTATTATGAGGGAGGAATATATGCTTGTAGGAATTGCAATAATATCAAATTTCCTCTCTATGTGCTTAAAATCTTGAAGTTATGCTTGTTTTGCCTTCCTATGCTAGTTGATTATTGTTCACATAAGTTTTTTGCTCACAAAATCCCTATGCATAGGAAGTGGGTTAGACTTAAATGTTCTAGTAATATTCTTCATGATGCTCTCTTTATGTTTTAATTCTTATCTTTTATGTGAGCATCGTTGAGGGCGTTAAACGATAGCGCTTGTTGGGAGGCAACCCAATTTTATTTTTGTTCCTTGATTTTTGTTCATGTTTAGTAATAAATAATTCATCTAGCCTCTGTTTATATGTGGTTTTGTGCTTTTAATTAGTGTTTGTGCCAAGTAGAACCTTTGGGAAGACTTGGGGAAAGTCTTGTTGATCATGCTGTCAAAAACAGAAACTTTAGCGCTCACGAGAATTGCTTCCATTTTTATTTGGAGAGTTCTATTTATTTAATTCTTTTTGAATATGATTAATAGATAAATTACTCAGGTCCAGCAATTTATTTGAGAATTTTATGAGGTCCAGAAGTATACTTTTGATCCAGATTACTACAGACTGTTCTGTTTTTGACAGATTCTGTTTTCGATGTGTTGTTTGCTTATTTTGATGAATCTATGGCTAGTAAAATAGTTTATAAACCATATAGAAGTTGGAATAAAGTAGGTTTAACACAAATATAAATAAATAATGAGTTCATTACAGTACCTTGAAGTGGTCTTTTGTTTTCTTATACTAACGGAGCTTACGAGTTTTCTGTTAAGTTTTGTGTTGTGAAGTTTTCAAGTTTTGGGTAAGGATTCGATGGACTATGGAATAAGGACTGGCAAGAGCCTCAGCTTGGGGATGCCCAAGGCACCCCAAGGTAATATTCAACTACAACCAAGAGCCTAAGCTTGGGGATGCCCCGGAAGGCATCCCCTGCTTCGTCTTCGTTCATCGGTAACTTTACTTGGAGCTATATTTTTATTCACCACATGATATGTGTTTTGCTTGGAGCGTCAATTTATTTTGTTAGGATTTGCTTGCTTTTATCTAGAACAATGTTTTGCACCTTTTATTTCAATAAAAGTGGCATTGATAGCCTGTACTATGCCTATGTCACAAGTATACATGTTGCTGTTTGAAAACAGAAAGTTTACCGCTGTTGCAATAATTCCCTAGAAAAGTCAGAATGTGATAAAATGTCAAAACCTTTTGCATATTAAGATATGATAAATTTAATACAGTGGTAATTTCCTTTCATAATTTTTGGAGCTAGGTAAGTATGGATGTTGCAGCATTCTTTACAGACTATCCTGTTTAGGCAGATTGCTGTTATGTTTGCATTGTTTGCATATGGTTGCTTCTTTAATGATTCTATTTGAGGATAGGACTATTAAATATGCAGAGGCATTTAGTATGCAATGTTGAATAATAATTTTAGTGATTTTCTACAGTAGAGTATGATAAGGTTTTTGCAATGGTTTATACTAACTTATCTCACGAGTCCTTGTTGAGTTTTGTGTGGATGAAGCTTTTGAGATTTAGGGAGACCATGATATGAGAGGAATTAAGGAGACACAAAAGCTCAAGCTTGGGGATTCCCAAGGCACCCCAAGATAATATTTCAAGAAGTCTCAAGCATCTAAGCTTGGGGATGCCCCAGTTGGCATCCCACCTTTCTTCTTCAACAACTATCGGTTAGTACCGGTTGATCCTAAGTTTTTGCTTCTTCACATGATGTTTGCTATTCTTAGATGTCATTTTATTTTGCTTTTCTTTCTGTTTGAATAAATTACCAAGATCTGAAATTATTAAATGTTAGAGAGTCTTCACATAGTTGCATAATTATTCGACTACTCATTGATCTTCACTTATATCTTTCGGAGTAGTTTGTCATTTGCTCTAGTGCTTCACTTATATCCTTTTAGAGCACGGTGGTGGTTTTATTTTATAGAAACAGATGAACTCTCATGCTTCACTTAGATTATTTTGAGAGTCTTAAATAGAATGGTAATTTTCTTAAAATCCTAATATGCTAGGTATTCAAGAATAATAAAGTTCTCTTATGAGTGTGTTGAATACTATGAGAAGTTTGATACTTGATAATTGTTTGAGATATGGAGATGGTGATATTAGAGTCATGCTAGTTGAGTGGTTATGAATTTGAGAAATACTTGTGTTGAAGTTTGTGATTCCCGTAGCATGCACATATGGTGAACCGTTATGTGATGAAGTCGGAGCATGATTTATTTATTGATTGTCTTCCTTATGAGTGGCGATCGGGGACGAGCGATGGTCTTTTCCTACTAATCTATCCCCCTAGGAGCATGCGCGTAATACTTTGCTTTGATAACTTGTAGATTTTTGCAATAAGTATGTGAGTTCTTTATGACTAATTTTGAGTCCATGGATTATACGCACTCTCACCCTTCCACCATTGCAAGCCTCTCTTGTACCGCACAACTTTCGCCAGTATCATACACCCACCATATACCTTCCTCAAAACAGCCACCACACCTACCTATTATGGCATTTCCGTAGCCATTCCGAGATATATTGCCATGCAACTTTCCACCGTTCCGTTTATTATGACAAGCTCCATCATTGTCATATTGCTTAGCATGATCATGTAGTTGACATTGTATTTGTGGCAAAGCCACCGTTCATAATTCTTTCATACATGTCACTCATGCATCATTGCACATCCCGGTACACCGTCGGAGGCATTCATATAGAGCCATATCTTGTTCTAAGTATCGAGTTGTAAGTAAATGAAAGTGTGATGATCATCATTATTAGAGCATTGTCCCAGTGAGGAAAGGATGATGGAGACTATGATTCCCCCATAAGTCAGGATGAGACTCCAGACGAAAAAATAATAATAAAAAGAGGCCAAAGAAGCCCAAATAAAAAAAAGAAGAGGCCATAAAAAAGAGAAGGCCCAAATAAAAAAATAAAAGAATGAGAGAAAAAGAGAGAAGGGGCAATGCTACTATCCTTTTACCACACTTGTGCTTCAAAGTAGCACCATGATCTTCATGATAGAGAGTCTCCTATGTTGTCACTTTCATATACTAGTGGGAATCTTTCATTATAGAACTTGGCTTGTATATTCCAATGATGGGCTTCCTCAAAATGCCCTAGGTCTTCGTGAGCAAGCGAGTTGGATGCACAACCATTAGTTTCTTTTGTTGAGCTTTCATATACTTATAGCTCTAGTGCATCCGTTGCATGGCAATCCCTACTCACTCACATTGATATCTATTGATGGGCATCTCCATAGCCCATTGATACGCCTAGTCAATGTGAGACTATATTCTCCCTTTTTGTCTTCTCCACAACCACCATTCTATTCCACCTATAGTGCTATGTCCATAGCTCATGCTCATGTATTGTGTGAAGATTGAAAAAGTTTGAGAACATCAAAAGTATGAAACAATTGCTTGGCTTGTCATCGGGGTTGTGCATGATTTAAATATTTTGTGTGGTGAAAATAGAGCATAGCCAGACTATATGATTTTGTAGGGATAGCTTTCTTTGGCCATGTTATTTTGAGAAAACATAATTGCTTAGTTAGTATGCTTGAAGTATTATCATTCTTATGTCAATATGAACTTTTGTCTTGAATCTTATGGATCTGAATATTCATACCACAATTAACAAGAATCACATTGAAATTATGCCAAGTAGCACTCCGCATCAAAAATTCTGTTTTTATCATTTACCGACTCGAGGACGAGCAGGAACTAAGCTTGGGGATGCTGATACGTCTCCAACGTATCTATAATTTTTGATTGCTCCATGCTATATTATCTACTGTTTTGAATGTTTATGGGCTTTATTTTCCACTTTTATATTATTTTTGGGACTAACCTATTAACCGGAGGCCCAGCCCAGATTTGTTGTTTTATGCCTATTTCAGTGTTTCGAGGAAAAGGAATATCAAACGGAGTCAAAATGGAACGAAATCAACTGGAGAAGTTATTTTTGGAAGGAAACCTACCGGATATACTTGGACCCTACGTCAGAAGATGAAGGAGGTGCTCACGAGGGTAGGGGCGCGCGCCCCTGCCTCGTGGCCCCCCTTCGGTCCACCGACGTACCCCTTGCACCCATATATACCTACGCATCATAAAACTTCCAGAGGACACAATAGATCGGGAGTTCCGCCGCCAGAAGCCTCTGTAGCCACCGAAAGCCAATCTAGACCCGTTCCGGCACCCTGCCGGAGGGGGCAATCCCTCTCCGGTGGCCATCTTCATCATCCCGGCGCTCTCCATGACGAGGAGGGAGTAGTTCTCCCTCGGGGCTGAGGGTATGTACCATTAGCTATGTGTTTGATCTCTCTCTCTCTCTTGTTCTTGAGGTGATACGATCTTGATGTATTGTGAGCTTTTCTATTATATTTGGATCCTATGATGTTTTCTCCCCCTCTACTCTCTTGTAATGAATTGAGTTTCCCCTTTGAAGTTATCTTATCGGATTGAGTCTTTAAAGATTTGAGAACACTTGATGTATGTCTTACCGTGGATATCTGTGGTGACAATGGGATATCACGTGATTCACTTGATGTATGTTTTGGTGATCAACTTGCGGGTTCCTCCCATGAACCTATGCATAGGGGTTGGCACACGTTTTCGTCGTGATTCTCCGGTAGAACTTTGGGGAACTCTTTGAGGTCCTTTGTGTTAGTTGAATAGATGAATCTGAGATTGTGTGATGCATATCGTATAATCATACCCATGGATACTTGAGGTGACAATGGAGTATCTAGGTGACATTAGGGTTTTGGTTGATTTGTGTCTTAATGTGTTATTCTAGTACGAACTCTAGGGCTGTTTGTAACACTTATAGGAATAGCCCAACGGATTGATTGGAAAGAATAACTTTGAGGTGGTTTCGTACCCTACCATAATCTCTTCGTTTGTTCTCCGCTATTAGTGACTTTGGAGTGACTCTTTGTTGCATGTTGAGGGATAGTTATGTGATCCAATTATGTTAGTATTGTTGAGGGAACTTACACTACCGAAAGTATGAACCCTAGGCCTTATTTCACACATTGCAATACCGTTTACGCTCACTTTTATCATTTGTTACCTTGCTGTTTTTATATTTTCAGATTACAAAAACTATTATCTACTATCCATATTGCACTTGTATCACCATCTCTTCGCCGAACTAGTGCACCTATACAATTTGCCATTGTATTGGGTGTGTTGGGGACACAAGAGACTCTTTGTTATTTGGTTGCAGGGTTGCTTAAGAGAGACCATATTCATCGTACGCCTCCTACGGATTGATAAACCTTAGGTCATCCACTTGAGGGAAATTTGCTATTGTCCTACAAACCTCTGCACTTGGAGGCCCAACAACGTCTACAAGAAGAAGGTTGTGTAGTAGACATCAGGGCGCGCCTACCCCCCCCCCCCCCCCCCCAGGCGTGCCCTCCATCCTCGTGGACCCCCTGTTGCTCCACCAACGTACTTCTTCCTCCTATATATTCCCACGTACCCCCAAAACGATCAGATACGGAGGCAAACCCCTAATTCCACCGCCGTAACTTTCTGTATCCACGAGATCCCATCTCGGGGCCAGTTCTGGAGCTCCGCCGGAGGGGGCATGGATCACGAAGGGCTTCTTCATCAACACCATAGCCCCTCCGATGAAGTGTGAGTAGTTTACCTCAGACCTACGGGTCCATAGTTAGTAGCTAGATGGCTTCTTCTCTCTTTTTGGATCTCAATACAATGTTCTCCCCCTCTCTTGTGGAGATATATTCGATGTAATCTTCTTTTTGCGGTGTGTTTGTTGAGACCTATGAATTGTGGGTTTATGATCAAGTCTATCTATGAATAATATTTGAATCTTCTCTGAATTCTTTTATGTATGATTGGTTATCTTTGCAAGTCTCTTCGAATTATCAGTTTGGTTTGGCCTACTAGATTGATCTTTCTTGCAATGGGAGGAGTGCTTAGCTTTGGGTTCAATCTTGCAGTGTCTTTCCCGGTGACAGTAAGGGCAGCAAGGCACGTATAGTATTGTTTCCATCGAGGATAACAAGATGGGGTTTTCTTCATATTGCATGAGTCTATCCCTCTACATCATGTCATCTTGCTTAAGGCGTTACTCTGTTTTTAACTTAATACTCTAGATGCATGCTGGATAGTGGTCGATGAGTGGGGTAATAGTATTAGATGCAGGCAGGAGTCGGTCTACTTGTCTCGGACGTGATGCCTATATACATGATCATACCTAGATATTCTCATAACTATGCTCAATTCTGTCAATTGCTCAACAGTAATTTGTTCACCCACCGTAGAATACTTATGCTCTCGAGAGAAGCCACTACTGAAACCTATGGCCCCCGGGTCTATCTTTATCATATCAATCTCCTACTACTTAGTTATTTACTTTGCTATTTACTTTGCCTTTATTTTACTTTGCATCTTTGTCATAAAAATACCAAAAATATTATCTTATCATATCTATCAGATCTCACTCTCGTAAGTGGCCCTATAGGGATTGACAACCCCTATTTGCGTTCGTTGCGAGGATTTATTTGTTTTGTGCAGGTGCGAGGGACTCGCGCGTAGCCTCCTACTGGATTGATACCTTGGTTCTCAAAAACTGAGGGAAATACTTATGCTACTTTGCTGCATCATCCCTTCCTCTTCGGGGAAAACCAACGCACTGCTAAAAGAGGTAGCACCAAGCCCTAAAAGCTCTCGGGAGGGCTGATCTGGAGTCCGTTCGCGGCTCCGGAGAGGGGAATCTGTCGCCATTGTCATCATCAACCATCCTCCATCACCAATTTCATGATGTTCACCGTCATGCGTGAGTAATTCCATCATAGGCTTGCTGGACGGTGATGGGTTGGATGAGATTTATAATGTAATCGAGTTAGTTTTGTTAGGGTTTGATCCCTAGTATCCACTATGTTCTGAGATTGATTTGCTATGACTTTGATATGCTTAATGCTTGTCACTAGGGCCCGAGTGCCATGATTTCAGATCTGAACCTATTATGTTTTCATCAATATATGAGAGTTCTTGATCCTATCTTGCAAGTCTATAATCACCTATTATATGTGTTATGATCCGTTAACCCCGAAGTGACAATAATCGGGATACTTACCGGTGATGACCATAGTTTGAGGAGTTCACGTATTCACTATGTGCTAATGCTTTGTTCCGGTACTCTATTAAAAGGAGGCCTTAATATGTTGGAAATATGCCCTAGAGGCAATAATAAAAGTATTATTATTATATTTCTTTGTTCATGATAATTGTCTTTATTCATGCTATAACTGTATTATCCGGAAATCGTAATACACGTGTGAATACATAGACCATAATATGTCCCTAGTAAGCCTCTAGTTGACTAGCTCATTGATCAACAGATAGTCATAGTTTCCTGGCTATGGACATTGGATGTCATTGATAACGGGATCACATCATTAGGAGAATGATGTGATGGACAAGACCCAATCCTAAGCATAGCGCAAGATCGTGTAGTTCGTTTTCTAGAGCTTTTCCAATGTCAAGTATCTTTTCCTTTGACCATGAGATCGTGTAACTCCCGAATACCGTAGGAGTGCTTTGGGTGTACCAAACGTCACAACGTAACTGGGTGACTATAAAGGTGCACTACAGGTATCTCCGGAAGTGTCTGTTGGGTTGACACGGATCGAGACTGGGATTTGTCACTCCGTATGACGGAGAGGTATCACTGGGCCCACTCGGTAATGCATCATCATTATGAGCTCAAAGTGACCAAGTGTCTGGTCACGGGATCATGCATTACGGTATGAGTAAAGTGACTTGCCGGTAACGAGATTGAACGAGGTATTGGGATACCCACGATCGAATCTCGAGCAAGTAACATATCGATTGACAAAGGGAATTGTATACGGGGTTACTTGAATCCTCGACATCGTGGTTCATCCAATGAGATCATCGTGGAGTATGTGGGAGCCAACATGGGTATCCAGATCCCGTTGTTGGTTATTGACCGGAGAGTCGTCTCGGTCATGTCTACATATCTCCCGAACCCGTAGGGTCTACACACTTAAGGTTCGGTGACACTAGGGTTGTAGGGATATGTATATGCAGTAACCTGAATGTTGTTCGGAGTCCCGGATGAGATCTCGGACGTCACGAGGAGTTCCGGAATGGTCCGGAGGTGAAGAATTATATATAGGAAGTGCTATTTCGGCCATCGGGACAAGTTTCGGGGTTATCGGTATTGTACCGGGACCACCGGAAGGGTCCCGGGGGCCCACCGGGTGGGGCCACCTGCCCCGGGGGGCCACATGGGCTGTAGGGGGTGCGCCTTGGCCTACATGGGCCAAGGGCACCAGCCCCAATAGGCCCATGCGCCTAGGGTTTCCAAAGGGGAGGAGTCCCACTAGTGGAAGGCACCCCTAGGTGCCTTGGGGGGAGGGAAACCTCCCTTGGCCGCCGCCCCCCCTAGGAGATTGGATCTCCTAGGGCCGGCGCCCCCCCCTTGGCCCTCCTATATATAGTGGGGGAAGGAGGGCTTTTGATCCACGCCTTTGGTTGCCTCCTTCTCCCTCTCCAACACCTCCTCCTCCTCCATAGCGCTTGGCGAAGCCCTGACGGAGTACTGCTGCTCCATCACCACCATGCCGTCGTGCTGCTGCTGGTGCCATCTTCCTCAATCTCTTCTTCCCTCTTGCTGGATCAAGAAGAAGGAGACGTTACGCTGACCGTACGTGTGTTGGACGCGGAGGTGCCGTCCGTTCGGTGCTAGGATCTTCGGTGATTCGAATCACGTCGAGTACGACTCCCTCATCCCCGTTCTTTGAACGCTTCCGCTCGCGATCTACAAGGTACGTAGATGCATCTAATCACTCGTTGCTAGATGAACTCCTAGATGGATCTTGGTGAAACCGTAGGAAATTTTTTGTTTTTCTGCAACGTTCCCCAACAGTGGCATCATGAGCTAGGTCTATGCGTAGTTCTTCTTGCGCGAGTAGAACACAATTTGTTGTGGGCGTAGATGTTGTCAACTTTCTTGCCGCTACTAGTCTTATCTTGCTTCAACGGTATTGTGGGATGAAGCGGCCCGGACCAACCTTACACGTATGCTTACGTGAGACCGGTTCCACCGACTAACATGCACTAGTTGCATAAGGTGGCTGGCGGGTGTCTGTCTCTCCTACTTTAGTTGGAGCGGATTCGATGAAAAGGGTCCTTATGAAGGGTAAATAGAAGTTGACAAATCACGTTGTGGCTTTCACGTAGGTAAGAAAACGTTCTTGCTAGAACCCTACTTCGGCCACGTAAAACTTGCAACAACAATTAGAGGACGTCTAACTTGTTTTTGCAGCAAGTGTTTTGTGATATGATATGGCCAAAGTTGTGATGAATGATGAATGATATATATGTGATGTATGAGTTGTTGATGCTATTGTAATAGGAATCACGACTTGCATGTCGATGAGTATGACAACCGGCAGGAGCCATAGGAGTTGTCTATATTTTTTGTATGACCTGCGTGTCATTAAGAAATGCCATGTAAATTACTTTACTTTATTGCTAAACGCGTTAGCCATAGTAGTAGAAGTAATAGTTGGCGAGCAACTTCATGGAGACACAATGATGGAGATCATGATGATGGAGATCATGGTGTCAAGCCGGTGACAAGATGATCATGGAGCCCCAAGATGGAGATCAAAGGAGCTATGTGATATTGGCCATATCATGTCACTATTATTATTTGATTGCATTTGATGTTTATCATGTTTTGCATCTTGTTTACTTAGAACGACGGTAGTAAATAAGATGATCCCTCATAATAATTTCAAGAAAGTGTTCCCCCTAACTGTGCACCGTTGCGACAGTTTGTTGCTTCAATGCACCACGTGATGATCGGGTGTTTGATTCAAACGTTCACATACAACGGGTGTAAGACAGATTTACACATGCAAACACTTAGGTTGACTTGACGAGCCTAGCATGTGTATAGACATGGCCTCGGAACACAGAAGACTGAAAGGTCGAGCATGAGTCGTATAGAAGATACGATCAACATGAAGATGTTCACCGACGTTGACTAGTCCGTCTCACGTGATGATCGGACACGGCCTAGTTGACTCGGATCATGTTATACTTAGATGACTAGAAGAGGGATGTCTATCTAAGTGGGAGTTCATTGAATAATTTGATTAGATGAACTTAATTATCATGAACTTAGTCTAAAGTCTTTACTATATGTCTTGTAGATCAAATGGCCAACGTAGTCCTCAACTTCAATGCGTTCCTAGAGAAAACCAAGCTGAAAGACGATGGAAGCAACTATACGGACTGGGTCCGGAACCTGAGGATCATCCTCATAGCTGCCAAGAAAGATTATGTCCTACAAGCACCGCTAGGTGACCCGCCTGTCCCACAGAACCAAGACGTTATGAACGCTTGGCAGACACGTGCTGGTGACTACTCCCTCGTTCAGTGCGGCATGCTTTACAGCTTAGAGCCGGGGCTCCAAAAGCGTTTTGAGAGACATGGAGCATATGAGATGTTCGAAGAGCTGAAAATGGTTTTTCAAGCTCATGCCCGGGTCGAGAGATATGAAGTCTCCGACAAATTCTTTAGCTGTAAGATGGAGGAAAATAGTTCTATCAGTGAGCACATACTCACTATGTCTGGGTTACATAACCGCTTGACTCAGCTGGGAGTTAATCTCCCGGATGATGCGGTCATTGACAGAATCCTCCAGTCGCTTCCACCAAGCTACAAGAGCTTTGTGATGAACTTCAATATGCAGGGGATGGAAAAGACCATTCATGAGGTATTTGCAATGCTGAAATCAGCAGAGGTAGAAGTCAAGAAAGAACATCAAGTGTTGATGGTCAATAAAACCACTAAGTTTAAGAAGGGCAAGGGTAAAAAGAACTTCAAGAAGGACGGCAAGGGAGTTGCCGCGCCCGGTAAGCAAGCTACTGGGAAGAAGCCAAAGAATGGACCCAAACCCGAGACTGAGTGCTTTTATTGCAAGGGAAGTGGTCACTGGAAGCGGAACTGCCCCAAATACTTAGCGGACAAGAAGGCCGGCAAAACAAAAGGTATATATGATATACATGTAATTGATGTGTACCTTACTAGTACCCGTAGTAGCTCCTGGGTATTTGATACCGGTGCAGTTGCTCACATTTGTAACTCAAAGCAGGGGCTGCGGAATAAGCGGAGACTGGCAAAGGACGAGGTGACGATGCGCGTCGGGAATGGTTCCAAGGTCAATGTGATCGCCGTCGGCACGCTACCTCTATATTTACCTTCGGGATTAGTTTTAAACCTTAATAATTGTTATTTAGTGCCAGCTTTGAGCATGAACATTGTATCGGGATCTCGTTTAATTCGAGATGGCTACTCATTTAAATCCGAGAATAATGGTTGTTCCATTTATATGAGAGATATGTTTTATGGTCATGCTCCTATGGTGAATGGTTTATTCTTAATGAATCTCGAGCGTAATGCTACACATATTCATAGTGTGAGTACCAAAAGATGTAAGGTTGATAATGATAGTCCCACATACTTGTGGCACTGCCGCCTTGGTCACATAGGTGTCAAACGCATGAAGAAGCTCCATGCAGATGGACTTTTAGAGTCTCTTGATTATGAATCATTTGACACGTGCAAACCATGCCTCATGGGTAAAATGACCAAGACTCCGTTCTCAGGAACAATGGAGCGAGCAACCAACTTATTGGAAATCATACATACTGATGTGTGTGGTCCAATGAGTGTTGAGGCTCACGGTGGCTATCGTTATGTTCTCACCCTCACTGATGACTTAAGTAGATTGGGTATGTCTACTTAATGAAACACAAGTCTGAAACCTTTGAAAAGTTCAAGGAATTTCAGAGTGAGGTTGAGAATCAACGTGACAGGAAAATCAAGTTTCTATGATCATATCGTGGAGGAGAATACTTGAGTCACGAATTTGGCACACACTTAAGAAAATGTGGAATAGTTTCACAACTCACGCCGCCTGGAACACCTTAGCGTAATGGTGTGTCCGAACGTCGTAATCGCACTCTATTAGATATGGTGCGATCTATGATGTCTCTTGCCGATTTACCGCTATCTTTTTGGGGGTATGCTTTAGAGACTGCCGCATTCACTTTAAATAGGGCTCCGTCAAAATCCGTTGAGACGACACCGTTTGAATTATGGTTTGGTAAGAAACCTAAGTTGTCGTTTCTAAAAGTTTGGGGATGCGATACTTATGTCAAGAAACTTCAACCTGAAAAGCTCGAACCCAAGTCGGAAAAGTGCGTCTTCATAGGATACCCTAAAGAAACTGTTGGGTATACCTTCTACCTCAGATTCGAAGGCAAGATCTTTGTTGCCAGGAATGGATTCTTTCTGGAGAAAGAGTTTCTCTTGAAAGAAGTAAGTGGGAGGAAACTAGAACTTGATGAAGTATTACCTCTTGAACCGGAAAATGGCGCAACTCAAGAAAATGTTCCTGAGGTGCCTGCACCGACTAGAGAGGAAGTTAATGATGATGATCAAGATACTTCTGATCAAGCTCCTACTGAAATTCGAAGGTCCACAAGGACACATTCCGCACCAGAGTGGTACGCAATCCTGTCTTGGAAATCATGTTGTTAGACAACGGTGAACCTTCGAACTATGAAGAAGCGATGGCGGGCCCGGATTCCGACAAATGGCTAGAAGCCATGAAATCCGAGATAGGATCCATGTATGAAAACGAAGTATGGACTTTGACTGACTTGCCCGTTGAGCGGCGAGCCATAGAAAATAAATGGATCTTTAAGAAGAAGACAGACGCGGATGGTAATGTGACCATCTATAAAGCTCGGCTTGTCGCTAAGGGTTATCGACAAGTTCAAGGGGTTGACTACGATGAGACTTTCTCACCGGTAGTGAAGCTAAAGTCCGTCCGAATCATGTTAGCAATTGCCGCATTCTACGATTATGAAATATGGCAAATGGACGTCAAAACGGCATTCCTTAATGGTTTCCTTAAGGAAGAATTGTATATGATGCAGCCGGAAGGTTTTGTCGATCCTAAGAATGCTAACAAGGTGTGCAAGCTCCAACGGTCGATTTATGGGCTGGTGCAAGCATCTCGGAGTTGGAACATTCGCTTTGATGAGATGATCAAAGCGTTTGGGTTTACACAGACTTATGGAGAAGCCTGCGTTTACAAGAAAGTGAGTGGGAGCTCTGTAGCATTTCTCATACTATATGCAGATGACATACTTTTGATGGGAAATGATATAGAACTCTTGGACAGCATCAAGGCCTACTTGAATAAGAGTTTTTCAATGAAGGACCTTGGAGAAGCTGCTTATATATTAGGCATCAAGATCTATAGAGATAGATCAAGACGCCTCATAGGTCTTTCACAAAGCACATACCTTGATAAGATATTGAAGAAGTTCAATATGGATCAATCTAAGAAGGGGTTCTTGCATGTGTTACAAGGTATGAAATTGAGCTCAGCTCAATGTCCGACAACGGCAGAAGATATAGAAGAGATGAGTGTCATCCCCTATGCCTCAGCCATAGGTTCTATTATGTATGCCATGTTGTGTACCAGACCTGATATAAACCTTGCAGTAAGTTTGGTAGGAAGGTACCAAAGTAATCCCGGCAAGGAACACTGGACAGCGGTCAAGAATATCCTGAAGTACCTGAAAAGAACTAAGGAAATGTTTCTTGTTTATGGAGGTGACGAAGAGCTCGTCGTAAAGGGTTACGTCGACGCTGGCTTCGACACAGATCGGATGACTCTAAGTCACAGACCGGATACGTGTATATTTTGAATGGTGGAGCAGTGAGCTGGTGCAGCTGCAAGCAGAGCATCGTGGCGGGATCTACATGTGAAGCGGAGTACATGGCAGCCTCGGAGGTAGCACATGAAGCAATATGGGTGAAGGAGTTCATCACCGACCTAGGAGTCATACCCAATGCGTCGGGGCCAATCAAACTCTTTTGTGACAACACTGGAGCTATTGCTCTTGCCAAGGAGCCCAGGTTTCACAAGAAGACAAGGCACATCAAGCGTCGCTTCAACTCCATTTGTGAAAATGTTCAAGATGGAGACATAGAGATTTGTAAAGTACATACGGACCTGAATGTAGCGAATCCGTTGACTAAACCTCTCCCTAGAGCAAAACATGATCAACACCAAAATTCCATGGGTGTTCGATTCATCACAATGTAACTAGATTATTGACTCTAGTGCAAGTGGGAGACTGTTGGAAATATGCCCTAGAGGCAATAATAAAAGTATTATTATTATATTTCTTTGTTCATGATAATTGTCTTTATTCATGCTATAACTGTATTATCCGGAAATCGTAATACACGTGTGAATACATAGACCATAATATGTCCCTAGTAAGCCTCTAGTTGACTAGCTCATTGATCAACAGATAGTCATAGTTTCCTGGCTATGGACATTGGATGTCATTGATAACGGGATCACATCATTAGGAGAATGATGTGATGGACAAGACCCAATCCTAAGCATAGCGCAAGATCGTGTAGTTCGTTTGCTACAGCTTTTCCAATGTCAAGTATCTTTTCCTTTGACCATGAGATCGTGTAACTCCCGGATACCGTAGGAGTGCTTTGGGTGTACCAAATGTCACAACGTAACTGGGTGACTATAAAGGTGCACTACAGGTATCTCCGAAAGTGTCTGTTGGGTTGACACGGATCGAGACTGGGATTTGTCACTCCGTATGATGGAGAGGTATCACTGGGCCCACTCGGTAATGCATCATCATTATGAGCTCAAAGTGACCAAGTGTCTGGTCATGGGATCATGCATTACGGTACGAGTAAAGTGACTTGCCGGTAACGAGATTGAACGAGGTATTGGGATACCGACGATCGAATCTCGGGCAAGTAACATATCGATTGACAAAGGGAATTGTATACGGGGTTACTTGAATCCTCGACATCGTGGTTCATCCGATGAGATCATCATGGAGTATGTGGGAGCCAACATGGGTATCCAGATCCCGCTATTGGTTATTGACCGGAGAGTCGTCTCGGTCATGTCTACATATCTCCCGAACCCGTAGGGTCTACACACTTAAGGTTCGGTGACGCTAGGGTTGTAGGGATATGTATATGCAGTAACCCGAATGTTGTTAGGAGTCCCGGATGAGATCTCGGACGTCACGTGGAGTTCCGGAATGGTCCGGAGGTAAAGAATTATATATAGGAAGTGCTGTTTCGGCCATCGGGACAAGTTTCGGGGTTATCGGTATTGTACCGGGACCACCGGAAGGGTCCCGGGGGCCCACCGGGTGGGGCCACCTGCCCTGGGGGGCCACATGGGCTGTAGGGGGTGCGCCTTGGCCTACATGGGCCAAGGGCACCAGCCCCAATAGGCCCATGCGCCTAGGGTTTCCAAAGGGGAGGAGTCCCACTAGTGGAAGGCACCCCTAGGTGCCTTGGGGGGGAGGGAAACCTCCCTTGGCCGCCTCCCCCCCTAGGAGATTGGATCTCCTAGGGCCGGCGCCCCCCCCCTTGGCCCTCCTATATATAGTGGGGGAAGGAGGGCTTTTGATCCACGCCTTTGGTTGCCTCCTTCTCCCTCTCCAACACCTCCTCCTCGTCCATAGCGCTTGGCGAAGCCCTGACGGAGTACTGCTGCTCCATCACCACCACGCCGTCATGCTGCTGCTGGTGCCATCTTCCTCAACCTCTTCTTCCCTCTTGCTGGATCAAGAAGAAGGAGACGTTACGCTGACCGTACGTGTGTTGAACGCGGAGGTGCCGTCCGTTCGGTGCTAGGATCTTCGGTGATTCGAATCACGTCGAGTACGACTCCCTCATCCCCGTTCTTTGAACGCTTCCGCTCGCGATCTACAAGGTACGTAGATGCATCTAATCACTCATTGCTAGATGAACTCCTAGATGGATCTTGGTGAAACCGTAGGAAAATTTTTGTTTTTCTGCAACGTTCCCCAACATAATATCCCTTAGTTTCCAATAGGACCCCACTGCCACGGGAGGGTAGGACAAAAGATGTCATCCAAGTTCTTTTCCATAAGCACGTATGACTATATTCAGAATACATACCTACATTACATTGATGAACTGGAGCTAGTTCTGTGTCACCCTAGGTTATGACTGTTACATGATGAACCACATCCGGCATAATTCTCCATCACCGATCCATTGCCTACGAGATTTCCATATATTGTTCTTTGCTTATTTACTTTTCCGTTGCTGTTGCTATCGTCACTACAAAATACCAAAAACATTACTTTTGCTACCGTTACCTTTTGCTATCATTACCACTACTACATATTACTTTGCTACTAAACACTTTGCTGCAGCTATTAAGTTTCCAGGTGTGGTTGAATTGACAACTCAGCTGCTAATACTTGAGAATATTCTTTGGCTCCCCTTGTGTCGAATCAACAAATTTGGGTTGAATACTCTACCCTAAAAAACTGTTACGATCCCCTATACTTGTGGGTTATCAATCACAAATAAAATAAAACGCAGCAAGGTATTTTTGTATTTTTGGTTTAATAGATATGAAAATAAATGCAAAAGAAAAGTAGATCACAAAGGAAAATATATGAGAAAGAGACCCGGGGCCGTAGGTTTCACTAGTGGCTTCTCTCGAGAAAAATAGCAACCGGTGGGTGAACAAATTACTGTTGAGCAATTGATAGAACTTCAAATAATCATGACGATATCCAGGCAATGATCATTACATAGGCATCACGTCCAAGATTAGTAGACCGACTCCTACCTGCATCTACTACTATTACTCCACACATCGACCACTATCCAGCATGCATCTTGTGTATTAAGTTCATGGAAAAACGGAGTAATGCAATAAGAACGATGACATGATGTAGACAAGATCTATCTATGTAGAGATAGACCCCATCGTCTTATCCTTAGTAGCAACGATACATACGTGTCGGTTCCCCATCTGTCACTGGGATCAAGCACCGTAAGATTGAACCTACTACAAAGCACCTCTTCCCATTGCAAGATAAATAGATCAAGTTGGCCAAACAAAACCCAAATAACAGAGAAGAAATATGAGGCTATAAGAGATCATGCACAAAAGAGATCAAAGAAACTCAAATACTTTCATGGATATAAAAAGATAGATCTGATCATAAACTCAAAGTTCATCGATCCCAACAAACACACCACAAAAGATTTACATCATATGGATCTCCAAGAGACCATTTGATAACCCACAAGTATAGGGGATCAATTCTAGCCTCTTTCGATAAGTAAGAGTGTCAAACCCAACGAGGAGCTAAAGGTAGAACAAATATTCCCTCAAGTTCTATCGACCACCAATACAACTCTACGCACGCTTGACGTTCGCTTTACCTAGAACAAGTATGAAACTAGAAGTACTTTGTAGGTGTTTTTGGGTAAGCTTGCAAGAAAGTAAAGAACACGAAAATAAAAGCTAGGGGCTGTTTAGATAAAGACACAACTAAATTAGTTTTAGTAGAGAGATTTTGTCAACAAGAAAGTTATTTGTCCCTAGGCAATCGATAACTAGACCGGTAATCATTATTGCAATTTTATTTGAGGGAGAGGCATAAGCTAGCATACTTTCTCTACTTGGATCACATGCACTTATGATTGGAACTCTAGCAAGCATCTGCAACTACTAAAGATTCATTAAGGTAAAACCCAACCATAGCATTAAAGTATCAAGTCCCCTTTATCCCATACGCAAACAACCTACTTACTCGGGCATGTGCTTCTGTCACTCACGCCACCCACCATAAGCAAATCATAAGCATATTGCAAACCGTACAGCGGGAATCCCTCACACTTGCGTGACACCGAGAGCACCATAGGACAGCACCAATAATAAAACATACAACTCAAACCAATCACGATCATCAAATAGCCATTAGGACAAGACAGATCTACTCAAACATCATAGGATAGCCATACATCATTGGGAAATAATATATAGCGTTGAGCACCATGTTTAAGTAGAGATTACAGCGGGTAAGAGAGAGGTTACACCACTGCATAGAGGGGGGAAGAGTTGGTGATGATGGCGGTGAAGTTGTTGGTGAAGATGGCGGTGATGATGACGGCCCCGACAGCGCTCCGGCGCCACCGGAAGCAAGGGGGAGAGGGCCCCCTTCTTCTTCTTCTTCTTGCTTGACCTCCTCCCTAGATGGGAGAAGGGTTTCCCCTCTGGTCCTTGGCTCCCATGGCGTGGGAGGGGCGAGAGCCCCTCCGAGATTGGATCTATCTCTCTGTCTCTCTCTGTTTCTGCGTTCTCTTCCGGCTCTGTTTCACCATTTCGTATATATATATGGAGATCCATAACTCCGATTGACCTGAAACCTTCGCCGTGATTTTTTTCTGAATATTAGCTTTCTTGCGGCAAAAGAAGAGCGTCAACTGCCTTACGGTGGGCCCACGAGGGTAGAGGACGCGCCCTAAGGGGGGCGCCCCCTGCCTAGTGACCACCTCGGGCACTGGTTCGCGTTGATTTTCCTTCCGAATTTTCCATATTTTCCAAAAATAAGCTCCGTCCGTTTTTATCCCGTTTGGACTCCGTTTGATATGGATATTCTACGAAACCAAAAACATGCAACAGACAGGAACTGGCACTGGGCACTGGATCAATATGTTAGTCCCAAAAATAATATAAAAATTTGCCAAAAAGTATATGAAAGTTGAATAATATTGGCATGGAACAATCAAAAATTATAGATACGACGGAGACGTATCACCATTGTATTGAGAATTCAGCGAGAGAGAGGAAGCCATATAGCTACTAACTACGGACCCGAAGGTCTACAAAGAACTACCCACGCATCATCGGAGAGGCACCAATGGAGGTGGTGAACCCCATCCGAGATGGTGTCTAGATTAGATCTAGTGGTTCTGGACTCTACGGCGGCTGGACGAATATTTCGTCAACTCCCCTTGGGTTTTGGGACTTTTGGGGTATTTATAAAGCAAAGAGGTGGTCCGGGGGGCACCCGAGGTGGGCACAATGAAGGAAATATGCCCTAGAGGCAATAATAAAGTTATTATTTATTTCCTTATATCATGATAAATGTTTATTATTCATGCTAGAATTGTATTAACCGGAAACTTAGTACATGTGTGAATACATAGACAAACAGAGTGTCACTAGTATGCCTCTATTTGACTAGCTTGTTGAATCAAAGATGGTTAAGTTTCCTAGCCATAGACATGAGTTGTCATTTGATTAACAGGATCACATCATTAGAGAATGATGTGATTGACTTGACCCATTCCGTTAGCTTAGCACGATGATCGTTTAGTTTGTTGCCATTGCTTTCTTCATGACATATACATGTTCCTATGACTATGAGATTATGCAACTCCCGAATACCGGAGGAACACTTTGTGTGCTACCAAATGTCACAACGTAACTGGGTGATTATGAAGGTGCTCTATAGGTGTCTCCGATGGTACTTGTTGAGTTGGCATAGATCGAGATTAGGATTTGTCACTCAGATTGTAGAGAGGTATCTCTGGGCCCTATCGGTAATGCACATCACTATAAGCCTTGCAAGCAATGTGACTAATGAGTTAGTTGCAGGATGATGCATTACGGAACGAGTAAAGAGACTTGCCAGTAACAAGATTGAACTAGGTATTGAGATACCGATGATCGAATCTCGGGCAAGTAACATACCGATGACAAAGGGAACAACGTATACCGTTATGCGGTTTGACCGATAAAGATCTTCGTAGAATATGTAGGAGCCAATATGAGCATCCAGGTTCCGCTATTGGTTATTGACCAGAGATGAGTCTCGGTCATGTTTACATAGTTCTCGAACCCATAGGGTCCGCACGCTTAACGTTCGGTGACGATTGGTATTATGAGTTTATGTGTTTTGATGTACTGAAGGTTGTTCGGAGTCCCGGATGACATCAGGGACATGACGAGGAGTCTCAAAATGTTTGAGACATAATGATCGATATATTGGAAGGCTATATTTGGACATCGGAAAGGTTCTGAGTGGTTCGGGTATTTATCGGAGTACCGGAGAGTTACGGGAATTTGTGCGGGAGTATATGGGCCTTATTAGGCTTTAGGGGAAAGATAGAGGGGAGGCTGCCCCCCCCCCAAGTCCTAGTCTGAATTGGACTAGGGGAGGGGCGGCACCCCTCCTTCCTTTTCTTCTCTTTTCCCTTTCCTTCTCTCCTACTCCTACTACATGGAAGGGGGAATCCTACTCCTGGTGGGAGTAGGACTCCCCAGGGCGCGCCATAGTAGAGGGCCAGCCCTCCCCCTCCTCCACTCGTTTATATACGGGGGCGGGGGCACCCCATGAACACACAAGTTGATCAGTTGATCTTTTAGCCGTGTGCGGTGCCTCCCTCCACCATAATCCACCTCGGTTATATCGTGGTGGTGCTTAGGCGAAGCCCTATTCCGGTAGCAACATCATCACCGTCATCATGTCGTCGTGCTGACAAAACTCTCCCACGAAGTTCTACTAGATCGTGAGTTCATGGGACGTCACCGAGCTAAACGTGTGCAGATCACGGAGGTGCCGTATGTTCGGTACTAGGATCGGTCGATCGTGAAGACGTATGACTACATCAACCGCATTGTCATAACGCTTCCACTTACGGTCTACGAGGGTACGTAGACGATACTCTACCCTCTCGTTGCTATACATCACCATGATCTTGCGTGTGCGTAGGATTTTTTTTTGAAATTACTGCGTTCCCCAACAGTGGTATCAGAGCCAGGTTTATGCGTAGATGTTATATGTACGAGTAGAACACAAAGGAGTTGTGGGCGTGGGTATATACATATTTCTTGTCGTCACTAGTTGATTCTTGATTCAGCGGCATTGTTGGATGAAGCGGCCCAGACCAACATTACGCGTACGCTTACGCGAGACTGGTTCTACCGACATGCTTCGCACACAAGTGGCTAGTGGGTGTTTGTTTCTTTAGCTTTAGTTGAATCGGATTCAATGAACAGGGTTCTTTCTGAAGATCAAAAAGCAATCACTATACCGCGTTGTGGTTTTTGATGCGTAGGTAAGAACGGTTCTTGCTCAGCCCGCAGCAGCCACGTAAAACTTGCAACAACAAAGTAGAGGACGTCTAACTTGTTTTTGCAGGGCATGTTGTGATGTGATATGGTCAATACGTGATGAGATATAAATTGTTGTATGAGATGATCATGTTTTGTTAAAGTTATCGGCAACTGGCAGGAGCCTTATGGTTGTCTCTTTATTGCATAAGATGCAAGCGCCATATAATTGCTTTACTTTATTGCTATGCGATAGCAATAGTTGCAAAAGCAATAGTTGGTGAGACGACCATGTGACGACACATTGATAGAGATCAAGATGATGGAGATCATGGTGTCATGCCGGTAACAATAGAGATCATGACGGTGTTTTGGAGATGGAGATCAAAGGCACAAGATGATGATGGCCATATCATGTCACATATTTTGATTGCATGTGATGTTTATCCTTTATGTATCTTATTTTGCTTAGTTTGGCGGTAGCATTATAAGATGATCTTTCACTAAACTTCAAGGTATAAGTGTTCTCCCTAAGTATGCACTGTTGCGACAGTTCGTCGTGCCGAGACACCATGTGATGATCGGGTATGATAAGCTCTACATTCACATACAACGGGTGCAAGCCAGTGTTGCACACACGGAATACTCGGGTTAAACTTGACGAGCCTAGCATATGCAGATATGGCCTCGGAACACTGGAGACAAAAAGGTCAAGCGTGAATCATATAGTAGATATGATCAACATAGTGATGTTCACCATTGAAAACTACTCCATCTCACGTGATGATCGGACATGGTTTAGTTGATTTGGATCACGTGATCATTTAGATGACTAGAGGGATGTCTATCTAAGCGGGAGTTCTTAAGTAATATGATTAATTGAACTTTAATTTATCTTGAACTTAGTCCTGATAGTATTTGCATAACTATGTTGTAGATCAATAGCTCACGATGTAGCTCCCCGTTTATTTTTGATATGTTCCTAGAGAAAAACTATGTTGAAAGATGATAGTAGCAATGATGCGGACTAGGTCCATGATCTGAGGATTATCCTCGTTGCTGCACAGAAGAATTATGTCCTTGATGCACCGCTAGGTGGCCTATTGCAGGAGCAGATACAGACGTTATGAACGTTTGGTAAAGCTCGGTATGATGACTACTTGATAGTTTAGTGCACCACGCTTTACGGCTTAGAGCCGGGACTTCAAAAACGTTTTGAATGCCACAGAGCATGTATGTTCTAAGAGTTGAAATTGGTATTTCATACTCATGCCCGTGTCGACAGGTAGAAGACTCTGACAGTACTTTGCCTACAAGATGGAGGAGAACAACTCAACTAGTGAGCATGTGCTCAGATTGTCTGGGTACTACAATTGCTTGAACCAAATGGGAGTTAATCTTCCAGATAAGATAGTAATTGACAAAGTTCTCTAGTCACTATCACCAAGTTACTAGAACTTAGTGATGAACGATAATATGCAAGGGATAACGGAAGTAATTCCCAAGCTCTTCGCGATCCTGAAATCGGCGAAGGTAGAAATCAAGAAATAGCATCAAGTGTTGATGGTTATCAAGACCACTAGTTTCAAGAAAAAGGGCAAAGGGAAAGAAAGAAGAACTTCAAAGAAGAATAGCAAGCAAGTTGCTGCTCCCATGAAGAAGCTCAAAGCTAGACCCAAGCCTGGAACTGAGTGCTTCTACTACAAAGGAAGTGATCATTGGAAGTGGAACTGCCCTAGATACTTGGCGGATAAGAAGGATGGCAAAGCGAACAAAAGTATATATTTGATATACATGTTATTGATGTGTACTTTACTAGTGTTTATAATAACACCTTAGTATTTCATACTGGTTCAGTTACTAAGAGTAGTAACTCGAAACGGGAGATGCAAAATAAACAGAGACTAGTTAAGGGCGAGGTGATGATGTGAGTTGGAAGTGATTCCAAGGTTGATAAGATCACCATGGCACACTCCCTTTACCTTCGGGATTAGTGTTGAACCTAAAATAAATGTTATTTCGTGTTTGCGTAGAGCATAGTATGATTGGATCATGTTTATTGCAATACGACTATTCATTTAAGTCAATGATAATTGTTATTCTGTTTACATGAATAAAACCTTCTGAAGTCATACACCCAAGGTGAATGGTTTGTTGAATCTCGATCGTAGTGATACACATATTCATAATAATTGATGCCAAAATAAGAAAAGTTGATAATGTTAGTGCAACATATTTGTGGCACTGCCGTTTAGGTCATATTGGTGTAAAGCGCATGAAGAAAATCCATGCTGATGGGCTTTTGGAATCACTTGATGCTTGCAAACCATGCCTCATGGGCAGGATGACTAAGACTCCGTTCTCCGGAACAATGGAGCGAGCAACTGACTTATTGGAAATAATACATACTGATGTATGCGATCCGATGAGTGTTGAGGCTCGCGGCGGGTATCGTTATTTTTTGACCTTCACAAATGATTTGAGCAGATATGGGTATATATACTTAATGAAACATAAGTCTGAAATGTTTGAAAAGTTCAAAGAATTTCAGAGTTAAGTGGAAAATCATGCATCGTAACAAGAAAATAAAGTTTCTATGATCTGATCGCGGAGACGAATATTTGAGTTACGAGTTTGGTCTTCATTTGAAACAATGTGGAATAGTTTCACAACTCACGCCACCTGGAACACCACAGTGTAATGGTGTGTCCAGACGTCGTAACCGTGCTTTATTAGATATGGTGCGATCTATGATGTCTCTTACTGATTTATCACTATCGTTTTTGGGGTTATGCATTAGAGACAGCTACATTCACATTAAATAGGGCACTATCTAATCCGTTGAGGCGACACCGTATGAACTATGGTTTGGCTAGAAACCTAAGCTGTTGTTTCTTAAAGTTTAGGGTTGTGATGCTTATGTGAAAAAGTTTCTGCCTAATAAGCACAAAGCTAAATCGGAAAAGTGCGTCTTCATAGGATACCCAAAAGAAATTGTTGGGCACGCCTTCTATCATAGATCCGAAAGGCGATATCTTTGTTGCTCAGAGTGGATCCTTTCTAGAGAAGGAGTTTCTCTCGAAAGAAGTGAGTGGGAGGAATGTAGAACTTGATGAGGTAATTGTACCTTCTCCCGAATTGGAAATCAGTTCTAGTGATCTAGTGATCTCTACACCATTTAGTGAGGAAGCTAATGATGATGATCATGAAACTTCAGATCAAGTTACTACCAAACCTCATAGGACAACCAGAGTATGGTCCGCACCAGAGTGGTAGGGTAATCCTTTCTGGAAGTCATGTTACTAGACCATGACGAACCTACGAACTATGAGGAAGCGATGATGAGCCCAGATTCCGCAAAATGGCTTGAGGCCATGAAATCTGAGATGGGATCCATGTATGAGAACAAAATATGGACTTTGATTGACTTGCCCGATGATTGGTGAGTCATTAAGAATAAATGGATCTTCAAGAGGAAGACAGATGCTGATAGTAGTGTTACTATCTACAAAGCTCGAATTGTCGCAAAATGTTTTTGACAAGTTCAAGGTGTTGACTACAATGAGATTTTCTCACTCGTATCGATGCTTGAAAGTCTGTCCGAATCATGTTAGCAGTTGCCGCATTTTATGAAATCTGGCAAATGGATGTCAAAACTGTATTCCTTAATGGATTTCTTAAAGAAGAGTTGTATATGATGCAACCAGAAGGTTTTGTCGATCCTAAAGGTGCTAACAAAGTGAGCAAGCTCCAGCGATCCATCTATGGACTGGTGCAAGCATCTCGGAGTTGGAATATATGCTTTCATAAAGTGATCAAAGCATATGGTTTTATACAGACTTGTGGTGAAGCCTGTATTTACAAGAAAGTGAGTGGGAGCACTACAGCATTTCTGATAAGTATATGTGAATGACATATTGTTGATCGGCAATAATGTAGAATTTTCTAGAAAGCATAAAGGAGTGTTTGAAAAGAGTTTTTGAAAGAAAGACCTCGATGAAGCTGCTTACACATTGAGCATCAAGATCTATAGAGATAGATCAAGATGCTTGATAAGTTTTTTCAATGAGTACATACCTTGACAAGATTTTGAAGTAGTTCAAAATGGAACAGACAAAGAAGGAGTTCTTGCCTGTGTTGCAAGGTGTGGAGTTGAGTAAAGACTCAAAACCCGACCACAGCAGAAAATAGAAAGAGAATGAAAAGTCATTCCCTATGCCTCAGTCATAGGTTCTATAAAGTATGCTATGATGTTTACCTTAGCATGATTCTAGCAAGGGAGTACAATAGTGATGCACTGGACAGCGGTCAAAATTATCCTTAGAGGACTAAGGAAATATTTCTCGGTTATGGAGGTGATAAAAGAGTTCGTCGTAAAGAGTTGCGTCGATGCAAGCTTTTTACATCGATCTAGATGACTCTACGTCTCGATCTGGATACATATTGAAAGTGGGAGAAATTAGCTAGAGTAGCTCCGTGTAGAGCATTGTAGACATAGAAATTTGTGAAATACATACGGATCTGAATGTTGCAGACCCGTGGACTAAATTTCTCTCAGAAGCAAAATATGATCACTCTTTGGGTGTTAATCACATAGCAATCTGAACTAGATCATTGACTCTAGTAAACCCTTTGGGTATTAGTCACATGGAGATGTGAACTAATCACATAAAGATGTGAACTAGATTATTGACTCTAGTGCAAGTGGGAGACTGAAGGAAATATGCCCTAGAGGCAATAATAAAGTTATTATTTATTTCCTTATATCATGATAAATGTTTATTATTATGCTAGAATTGTATTAACCGGAAACTTAGTGCATGTGTGAATACATAGACAAACAGAGTGTCACTAGTATGCCTCTACTTGACTAGCTCGTTGAATCAAAGATGGTTAAGTTTCCTAGCCATAGACATGAGTTGTCATTTGATTAAGGGCATCACATCATTAGAGAATGATGTGATTGACTTGACCCATTCCGTTAGCTTAGCAGGATGATCGTTTAGTTTGTTGCTATTGCTTTCTTCATGACTAATACATGTTCCTATGACTATGAGATTAGCAACTCCCGAATACCGGAGGAACACTTTGTGTGCTACCAAATGTCACAACATAACTGGGTGATTATGAAGGTGCTCTACAGGTGTCTCCGATGGTACTTGTTGAGTTGGCATAGATCGAGATTAGGATTTGTCCCTCCGATTGTCGGAGAGGTATCTCTGGGCCCTCTCGGTAATGCACATCACTATAAGCCTTGCAAGCAATGTGACTAATGAGTTAGTTGCAGGATGATGCATTACAGAACGAGTAAAGTGACTTGCCGATAATGAGATTGAACTAGGTATTGAGATACCGACGATCGAATCTCGGGCAAGTAACATACCGATGACAAAGGGAACAACGTATACCGTTATGTGGTTTGACCGATAAAGATCTTCGTAGAATATGTAGGAGCCAATATGACCATCCAGGTTCCGCTATTGGTTATTGACCGGAGATGAGTCTCGGTCATGTCTACATAGTTCTCGAACCCGTAGGGTCCGCATGCTTAACATTCAGTGACGATCGGTATTATGAGTTCATGTGTTTTGATGTACCGAAGGTTGTTCGGAGTCCCGGATGAGATAAGGTACATGATGAGGAGTCTCCAAATGTTCGAGACGTAAAGATCGATATATTGGAAGGCTATATTCGTACATCGGAAAGGTTTTGAGTGGTTCGAGTATTTATCGGAGTACCGGAGAGTTACGGGAATTCGCCGCGGAGTATATGGGCCTTATTGGGCTTTAGGGGGAAGAGAGAGGGGAGGCTGCGCCCCCGCCCCCAAGGCCTAGTCCGAATTGGACTAGGGGGAGGGGCGGCGCCCCCTCCTTCTCTTCTCTTTTCCCTTTCCTTCTCTCCTACTCCTACTACATGGAAGAGGGGGGGAATCCTACTCCCGGTGGGAGTAGGACTCCCCAAGGCGCACCATAGTAGAGGGCCGTCCCTCCCCTCCTCCACTGCTTTATATATGGGGGCGGGGGGCACCCCATGAACACACAAGTTGATCAGTTGATCTTTTAGCTGTGTGCGGTGCCCCCCTCCACCATAATCCACCTCGGTTATATCGTAGCGGTGCTTAGGCGAAGCCCTGTTCTGGTAGCAACATCATCACCGTCATCACGCTGTCGTGCTGACAAAACTCTCCCACGAAGCTCTACTGGATCGTGAGTTCGCAGGACGTCACCGAGCTGAACGTGTGCAGATCACGGAGGTGCCTTACGTTCGGTACTAGGATCGATCGACCGTGAAGACGTACGACAACATCAACCACGTTGTCATAACGCTTCCGCTTACGGTCTACGAGGGTACATAGATGATACTCTCCCCTCTCGTTGCTATACATCACCATGATCTTGCATGTGCGTAGGATTTTTTTTTGAAATTACTGCGTTCCCCAACAGACAACCCACCAGGGTGCGCCTGGGCCTCCTGGCACACCCTGGTGGGTTGTGTCCTCCTCAAGGCACCCCCCAGGTGCAGCCATGGCCCATTATGTTCCTTCTGGTCCAAAAAAATCTCCGTGAAGTTTTGTTGTGTTTGGACTCCGTCTGATATTGATTTCCTTCGATGTAAAAAACATGGAGAAAACAACAACTGGCACTTGGCACTATGCCAATAGGATAAAAAGGGGCAGCCCCAGTGCATGTAGCTCCCGCTTGCGCAGGGTCTGGGGAAGGGTCCGACCACTTTGGGTCTATTGTACGCAGCCTTTCCCTACATTTCTGTAAGAGGTTATTTCCAGGACTTGAACCCGTGACCTCATGGTCACAAGGCAACAACTTTACCACTGCGCCAAGGCTCCCCTATGCCAATAGGATAGTACCAAAAAATGATATAAAATGACTACAAATGATTATAAAACATCCAAGATTGATAATATAACAGCATGGAACAATCAAAAATTATAGATACGTCGGAGACGTATCAAAACATACCGCAAAAAAGAGATTACATCGAATAGATCTCCAAGAACATCGAGGAGAACATTGTATTGAAGATCAAAGAGAGAGAAGAAATCATCTAGCTACTAGCTATGGACCCGTAGGTCTGTGGTAAACTACTAACGCATCATCGAAAGGGCAAACAAGGTTGATGTAGAGTCCCTCCATGATCGAATCCCCTCCGGCGAGTCCCTGAGATGGGATCTCACGTGAACAGAAGTTTGCAGCAGCAGAAAAGTATTTTTGTGGACGCTTGTGATGTTCGGGAATATTTGAGAATTTATAGAGGTGGAAATAGGGTTAGAGAACCCTCGAGGGGCCCACAAGCCAGGGCGGCGCCCCCTCCCCCGGGGTGCGCCCTGGTGGCTTATGGCCTCCTCGGGACTCTTCTGGCCCTCTCTCCAACTCAAGTACGTGTCTTCTGGTCCAAGAAAAATCATCGCGAAAGTTTTATTCCGTTTGGACTCCGTTTGATATTCCTTTTCTGTAGAAGTCAAAAATAAGGAAAAACCATAAACTGGCACTGGGCTCTAGGTTAATAGGTTAGTCCCAAAAATAATATAAAATAGCATATTAATGCATATAAAACATCCAAAACATATAATATAATAGCATGGAATAATAATAAAATTATAGATACGTTGGAGACGTTTCAATAAGTATAAGGATGCTTTTATTGCCAAGTTTTTTTCCTCCCGCTAAGATTATTCCTCTTAGAGATGAAATTATGAATTTTAAGCAACTCGAACATGAACATGTTGCACAATCATGGGAGATAATGAAATTAATGATTAGAAATTGTCCCACTCATGGTTTAAACTTATGAATGTTATAGGAAAAATTATGCGGGACTAAACTTTGTTTCTAGAAATCTTCTAGACTCTATTGCAGGTGGTACTTTTATGGAAATTACATTGAGAGAAGCTACAAAACTCTTTGATAATATTATGAAAAATTATTCTCAATGGCACACCGAAAGAGCTACAACTGGTAAGAAGGTAAATTATGTCAAAGTAATTAATTTTTAAGTGATAAAATGGATGCTCTTATGAAAATGGTTGCTAGTAAAAATGCCCATGTTGATCCTAATGATGTGCCACTGTCTAATTTGATTGAGCAATATAAGGATGCTATATATTGACGTGAATTTTGTCTCTAGAAATAATTTCAATAACAATGCTTATAGGGCTAATTTCAATCCTAGACCGTATCCCGGAAATTCCTCTAATAATTATGATAATTTATATAATAATAATAATAATAGGATACCTACTGATCTTGAGAATGATATTAAAGAATTCATTAGTTCTCAAAAGATTTTTAATGCCATGGCAGGGGGAAAATTGAATAAAGTGGATGATATGGATGGAAACATGGATATAATTGCTCATGGTGTGGATAATCTTAAAATTAAAATTTTGCCACCCAAGCATGATATTAATGACTCTATTAAATCTAGCCAAGTCTCCATTAATGAAAGTAAAGAGAGAGCCGCTAGGTTAGAGGTAAGCGAGAATTCCTAGAAAAAGCTATTCCACCCAGTTTTTATCGTAATCGTGATGAATATATTCAAATGATTGGTGTCTCACCTATTGAATCTTTATTTAGTAATATAAAACTTGATGAAAATGGACTGGAGATAAGTCAACTTTAGCTAGAAGGCATCCCAATTGTCTGGAGGTAGATGATCATAATGATAAAAATGATAAAATTAGGTTTGGAGAGGTTGAGACTTTAAATAGTGATGTGCCCAGTACTTTAGATTACAAGGACTTTAATGATGATAGTTTCTCTTTAGTTGAATGTATTTCTTTGTTGAAATCCATGATAAATTCACCCAATGTTTATTAACAAAATACAGCTTTCACTAAACATATTGTAGAAGTTATGATAAAAGCTCATGAAGAAAAGCTAGAATTAGAGGTTTCAATACCTAGAAAATTGCATGATGAATGAGAACCTACAATTAAAGTAAAAAATTAAAGATAATGAATGTAATGCTTTATGTGATTTGGGTCTAGCGTCTCCACTATAGAAAAATATTTATGTGATGTGCTAGGCCTTACCGATTGGATGAATGTTCCCTTAATTTGCATTTAGCGGATTTAACTATTAAGAAACCATTGGGTAGAATAAATGATGTGCTCATACTTGCTAATAGGAATTATGTGCCTGTTCATTTCATTGTGCTTGATATTGATTGCATTCCCTCTTGTCCTATAATACTTAGTACAGCTTTCCTACGAACCATAGGTGCTATTATTGATATGAAAGAAGGAAATATAAGGTTCCAATTCCGGTTAAAGAAAGGGATGAAACACTTCCCTAGAAAGAGAATTAAACCACCATATGAATCTATTACGAGGGCCACCTATGGAATTAATTTGAAGGATGACAACTGATACGTCCATTTCGCATCACATTTTCCTACTGTTATTTATTATGTCTTATGTCACTATTTCACTTTACGATACAATTCTTATGTCTTTTCTCTCATATTTTGCAAGTTTTACATGAAAAGAGAGATTGTCAGCAGCTAGAATTCTGGACCAAAAGGGGCTACAGCAGAAATAGCTATTCTGCACAACTCCAAATGGCCTGAAAATCTACGAAGAATTGTTCTGGAATATATAACAAATATTGGCGGAAGAAACCATTGACATGTCTCCTTTTGTGGATCCCAAAAAGAAGTCGTTGAGCATCTCAAAGTTTATTAAGGATCTCAAAATTGTGAAGATTGATAGACAGGTTAACAAGGTGACGCATGAGATTGCGAAATTCAATTTTGATAGCAAAAGCAATGAACTATGTAATGAAAGATTGTAAGAATCTTGATATTTAAATTAATATATGGGTGAGGTTTTCAAAAAAGAAAGAAAGACGTGTCGACCACTTTCATTCACACGACTACCTGATGCCAAGTTGGTTGGCTGGGTGACTACCGTTGATAGTCAAAGACGACAAGTGGTTTGGCCTTTATATGTATAATGAACGCGGGTAGTAGATAGTCATTTTTTTATAAAGTGGATAGGAGCGGCGACAGATGTTGTTGAATGGTGTCTTCGGACTTAGTGATGTATTACTTTGTAAGTCTTTGTGAATAATTAATAAAGTGGCCGTATGCATCGCCCAAATGCAGAAGCCGGAGGTCATCCTCCTTTTCAAAGAAAAGTAGATACTTATTTTTATAGTTAGGCACCTGATTTTTTTTTGGACCATGAATGCGCTTAACTGTAAATAAGGACCATTTAGGGACGTGTTAGGTTACTTGCATCTTTTTTGTCACTTTGCATACTTGTCTCATTTGACCCTGGCTGAGCATATTCTGGCAAAAAATAACACCTTCATGTTGATTGATTGCCTGGATCCCCTCTAACATTCATGTGCTAAAACCGAAGGCCTGCTGTTTGGTTGCGAACTTGTTTGAGGGGAAACATAAGTCCAGTTGTTTGGTTACATCCAGGACAGTTGTGTGGTAACCTCCTTCTCGATACGGTGATGTTATCAAAGGCATATATGAACTACCAAAAACTAAACTAGAAGCAACAGAACAATTTTAAACACAAACACAAGTCTTAATCATGCATTAGAAGTTTTAAACCAACATAGTACAATACGTTTTTTGCTGGCCATGAATGCGCTTAACTGTAAATAAGGATCATTTAGGTGAATAAATACTGGTTGCCCGGCAACCCAGAGAAGCCTTGACCGCCAAATCGTCTCCCCTCTTTCCCCACCTACGGAGCCCATGACGCGACCAAGCAGGGGGGCGCGTATGAACTGAACGTCTCTTTTGACGTCTCGCGCCCTAGGCCCTAGCTAGGTAAGGAACCGTGTCGCTGTTGGCAGTAGGATCCAAGAAGGAGCACCGCACTTTACACTCCGCGTGCACTGCAGCCAGCGGCCAGCTTCACATGGTGCACAGTAGTACGTATCGTATCATCAACTGGCTCGTGAGTAATAACTACACTGCTATGCGCAGCAGCATGACGCGTCCAATCAAGTCCATGCTTTCAGTTCACACGGCAAATTTCATTTTTCTCCATCTCGCAAAATAATAACAATAATTCATTTTTCTCTTTCTTTTTTCGGGCGAAGTAAACTTTGTCATTTTTTCTGTCCTAGTGAGAAAAGGCGTACAGCAGCAATTGACCCGCTGGTAAAACCACACAAGCAAATCTCGTGAGGAGTGAAAGGACCCAAGAGGGCGAAGCTAGGGTTCCTCCCCTGCTCCCCCGCCGCCGCCGGCAACCCGCGCTCTCCCCCGCCACCGCCGGCCGCCGGTCGCGCCCCCCAGCCCGCCTTTCTCCCCCTTCTTCCCTCCTTCCCTGCGCTCCCGTCGCCCCCCGAAGCGGCGGAGCGCCCCATCTGCTCCTCCCGTCTCGACCCGCCCTCCTCCTCCTTCCCCCTTCGTCGCCGCCGGCAGCGGCCTTCGGCATGCTCGGGCGGCGGCGGATGTCCCTTCCCCGCGCGCCCGAAGGGGGAGTCGGGGCTCCCTCCTGCCCGGCGGTGGGGCTCGACGGCAGAGCCCGTCGGGCCTCGGGTGCCCTCAACGTGGCGGCGTGGTCGTTGGCTGCGGGGCGACGCTGTGGGCTGCTGGCCGGCGGCGCCCGCTCGGCCCAGATCTGGGCCCTTTCGGTCCCCATATAGGTTGGAGCGGGCCTGCGGGTCCGGGCGTGTTGGCGTGGCTCCCTGGTGGTGTGGCGAGGCGGCGGTGGCTGTGGTGGTGATGGCTCCGGTGGCCGGCGTGCTGCAGCGTGGCTGCAGGGACTGTCCAGACCTGTTTGGGTCCGGCCGGGCCGGCCTGGCCTGGCAAGTCCCTGTCGCTACGTCTGGTCGGCTCCGCGCGGCGGTGGAGGTTGTTCCCTCTTGTTGGCTGCGGTGCGGTTGCCCCCGAGCCCGGTGTCTTCTCGTCCTTCCTCCAGGCTTCGTGTTGGCGACCTCAGTGAGACGGTGAAGATGGGGCGGTATCCGTGGTGGCACAGGCTGGTGGGCGGCATGTTGAGCAGTGCGCTTCCGATTGTCTGAGGTGGCGATGGTGGTTTCGGGGCAGGAGAAATCTCTGGCGGCTCGTTCGTCACCGGCGCGGCTGCGCCCGTGGGCGTTGCCGGATCCTCCTAAGGGGCGTCGGTGATACACCTTCCCCACTGCCATCTGTGTACCGGGGGAAACCCTAGGATTTGTCCGGACAGCAGCGGCGTCGTCGTCGCATTTCTTCCTGAAGATGTTGCTTGGTACGTGAGGCTTCGGAGTGCTTGGCGGGCGGTGGTACTTCTCCGGAGGGTGCAGCGGGTGTCGACCATCTTTACTTAGTTGAACTGCCGGTGTTGGCATTTGTTTTTTTTTCTTTCTCTCCTCTTTTTTGGTTTGTTTGTGCTGCGGCTCCAGCAAGCTGCTTGTATCGGTTGAAGCGTTGCTTTATAATCTAAAACGGGGGAAACCTTTTTTCTCGATGGCGTACAGCAGCTGAGTAGAAACAGAGTAGCAAGAGTGCACACTGCCCAGCCCAAGATCCACCCCCTTCCTCCCTCAGTCCCTCCTCTTACGCGCTGGTGGGTAAGGTTCCTCGCCGAGAGCAAACCACTCGTTTCCGACCATCGCCGTGCGTCCCCTGCCGCCGCCGCTCCTGCTGGGGGAGTAGCCTCCAGGTCCAGGTGAGCTCAACTGCCCCAACCAACTCTTGCATTACCAATTTCTTCTACTCTTTCATTTGTCTCCAACTCATAAAAATCAAACGCAAACTACTCCACTTGTTAGTTCTCAGTTTCGGCCCATCTCTTCTTAGTTGCCTTTTTGCATATTAACATGTTCATAGCTCTTCGTCTCCACTTGTTAGTTCCCACCCACTCTGTTTTTTTCTTCTTTTTTTGAGAGAAATTTGTCTGATTCTGAAGGTTTTTTTTGTTGCTGCCTATGTAGCGCAAGAAAAAGGGTCAGCATAGCAGATTTTTGTGAGGCAGGTTTCAAATAAGGTATATTAAGCAGGTCTCAAGATTTTTCTTTTTAAGCAGTATAAAATTACTCATCAGTACTAGAACCAAACTAATCGCGTAGCCAAACAAATCACTTATGCACTTATGCCCTAGTTATCAGAATGCCAAATTTTCAATTGATCCCCTCTCAGTTACCATTTTGCATACAACAAGTTCATAGCTCTTCCTCTCAACTTGTTAGATCTCAGTCACCCTTTTTTCTGTCTGATTCTGAAGCCTGCAGGGGGATTCTTTTGCTTATGTAGTGCAGAAAAAGGAATTGTCAACACCAGCATAACAGTTTTTTGTGAGGCAGGTCTCAAATATGTAGTATATTAAACAGGTTCCAAGCAAATTTGGTTTTTAGAAAAGAAAAGAAAAAACTATTTGTTAGTAGAACCAAACTTATTATCGCGTAGCCAAACAAATCACCTACACTCTGCTCTCAGCTCTGCTGCCTCCAGCGCTGAGTTGCTTGCTGCTGCAACACGCATGGTTGAGTCAATTCAACTTGCTATGCTTATCGATCAGATCGAGGTTGAGTCAATTCAACTTGCTCTGCTTATTAATCAGATCAAACCGCTCTTCTTAACTTTTGTGAGCTCTTCCATTTGCGCTATCTCCAACTAAGTTGAATAGCTGCAACTCTTACTTAATAATTCCACTTCATTTTATTTTGTTCAGTTATGGAAGTGCATTTTACAGAAATTTACTAGCAGTTCACTTGTCTGACTCATGCATGCACTCGAGGATTCAGTGTTGAGTCCGGTTTTCAGAAAATGCATTATGTTGTTGTGTTGTGTCTGTGAGGAATTTTGTGTTTTTCAGGGAGACGAACATCTGAAGCTGTACTTAGTACTCGTACATTCCTAGGAGATTGATATGGATCTCACGTTCCAGTTGATAGAACAGATTACCAAAAGTTTCTCTGACGATCAAAAAATTGGCTGTGGTGCATATGGGGAAGTTTACAAGGTACGACGTGATTTCCGGATAGTAGTTATCACTTGCTATGACCGAGTGCTCCATTTTAACACCGGGTTTTAAATAACAGGGAGTGCACAATGGTGAAGAAATTGCCATTAAGAAGCTTTACAACATGCAAGGGATTGATGACAAGGAATTTACAAATGAGTTCCGTAATCTTATGAAGGTCAAGCATCCGAACATCGTACGCTTAATTGGCTACTGCTATGAAATACGACATAGACATGTTGAGATGAACGGAGAACTTGTTTTCGCTAAAATAATAGACCGACTTCTCTGCTTTGAATATATGGAGGGTGGAAGCCTTGCTAAGTATATTTCTGGTATGATGGTATTTCTAATACTTTTAATTCAATATGTTTATGTCTGACAGTCCGAGTATAATGCCTGTCTTTACCTCTTGCGCAGATGAATCCTGTGGTCTTGATTGGCCCACTCGATACAAAATCATTAAGGGAATTTGTGAGGGTCTAAATCATCTTCATAATGCGCGGAGTGATTATATTTATCATCTGGATTTGAAACCGGATAATATACTGTTGGATAAAAACATGATGCCCAGGATTGCAGATTTCGGCATGTCAAGACTCTTAGCTTCATCCAAAACCCATATAACTCAAACTCTAAAAGGAACACTGTAAGTTGATTGAGCATGTCTGATCCATTTCTCTTCATTCAATAGCAATATGTTGTGCTTGCATTGCCTTTACTGTATGTGTCAATACCATGCAGAGGGTACATGCCACCAGAATTCATTGACAAGCGCAGAATCACAAAGAAGTATGATGTGTTCAGTGTTGGTGTCATAATTTTACAAGTAATGGCTGGAGCTCAGGGCTACAACAATTGTTGTGAGATGTCTTCTCCCCAACAGTTTATCGAGCTTGTAAGCCTTTGTACTATATTTTGAGCAAATGTTATGTTTTTTCTGGTATCTTCACACTATCCAAGAATGCGTGCGCTTATGAATCTTTATATATATACCGCAGGTACATGAGAACTGGAAGAAAAGGCTTCAAGGGATGCCAATGCAGGAAAATACTTACTCAATTGACATCCTAGCAGTGCAGAGATGTATTGAACTCGCAGTGAGATGTGTGGAGGCCGATCCCGTAAAAAGGCCTAGTATAATGGACGTCGTCGATGAGCTGAATAAACTAGATGCTGACATGAAGAATATATCACTTCCATGCCAGGTAAGATTCAGGTTATCTTTTCAAATGAAACTGAATCAAAACTTTGGGAGTTTAAGTAATTTGGTGGATCCTAAACATTTCTGTCATTCTGTGGCATGTGTATCTGAGCCAAATTCATACGAATACAAATTAACATTGGTCATATTTCCACAATTCAGAGATCACTCGAAGTTATGTGAATTTCTTTGTCATTTGGCCGAACTGGAATCTCCAATTTTTCAGTTATTTCAGTGGTGCCCAAAATATTTTCAAATCTGAGATTTGATACCATGATCTATTTATTCTCATTGCAGGAAACTTCTGATTCCAAAGATCTTGAGCTCGATCCTGCCCTCGAGCTACGCTTCCCATTTGAGCTAAACAGGGACATATCATGTTGTATGCAGCTAATCAACAAGACAAACGAGTTCGTTGCATTCAACATCAGAACCAATAAAATGAAGTACAGTGCACGGCCAAATAACGGGACTATGGCACCATATTCCAAGATTTATATCACATTTACATTGCTGGCACAAGACAAGGATCCACCCTATATGCGGTGCCAAGACATGCTCATTGTGCAGAGCACTAGGCTCAGCATGGAATCCGGTGATGAGATCACTGACGAGTTCTTCGAGAAGGCAGTGGCAAGTAGGGTGGTGGATGAGGTGAAGTTGCCGATTGTCTATGTTGTGTAGTTACTGTGCTGGAGCATGAGTGAAATCCATCTAGGGTGACATGACAAGGGAAACATAGAGGCTCATGACTTGCATAAAGTTCTGCGGATATTTGAGAGTAGATTCTGTCGGTAAGAAAACTATGTTCAACTTTTGCGTGTGTAACCGTTTAGAAAGACTAATATGAACTTAGATCTGTATCCACCCTTCACTAGTTATATGGACTCAAAGGATTCATGCTACTACATTGCCTTTTTGTAAAGGGGGTGTATATTAATTAAGAACCATTGTCATCATTACAATCACACAACGTCAGATTGGACACGCATGTTAGAGCATCTACAACCGGACTTGACAAATTCAACCCCTCAAACGCTCGTGGACGTGCCCGAGCGCGTCCGCGGACAGTGACCGGTCACCCCTCAAAAAACAGATTCCACATCCGGATACCTTAAATTAGAAACCTTAAATCCATATTATTATATGCAATGTGAAACCTAATCTACGCGGAGCTCGTCCGGTTCTGCTCCCCGCTCGTCCGGCTCCGCCCTGGCCATGTCCAGCGGCCGCCTGCACTCCTCAGAGTGTTGGGCCGGTCGCCGGAAAGGTAGGGTAGAGCATGGGACACGAGCTGGCTCACGGGACTGAAGGCCCCGCCGTCTCCCATGCCCTACTCTTCCTAGTCGGAGACCGGAACCCGAACGGTGTCGCCGACGTCAGATCGATGATGGATCCATCCGGACTGTTGCGCCATACGGGACGCCGGAGAATGCGACGGGAGGCACCATGGGCCTCGTCCGACGAGGCCATGGCATGGCGTGCCTGCTGTGCAAGGCACCAGGCCCGGGAGGCGGCGGCAGCCACGGTGGCGGAAGTCGGCGAGGCGGAGTCTCGGCGGCGTGGCACAACGGGGTCTCGGCGACAGATGCATAACGATGTACGCGCGTAGGGAGGTGGTGTTGTCTAGTGTCGTGCCAGCGTTGATGGCAGGCCTGACAATGTCGATGCATCAGTACCTGCTCTGAAGATAGATGGATCAGTGAAAGACGGCGGCGATGACCTACGAGTGTGCGTCGGACCGGTGTGTGCCCCAGAACGGTATGCGGCTTGGTTGGGGCCTCCTGCTATAGATGTTAGGCCTAGGAAAGAGGTCTAGGTATTCGGCTCGGACTATCTACATCCCTTCATCAAGTGGATAGGAGTAACGACAAATATTGCGAAGATGACAACTTCAAACATATTGAGGTATTTCTTTATAAGGTCTTTATAAATAATTAATAAAATGGTTAAAATGATTGTATGCATCGCTTAGATGCAGATGTGTCAGGGATTGACCTTCTTTTCAAGGAAAAATGTAAGAGAAGGGCAATGAAATCAACGTGTAGAACCTGCAAAAAAAACGCGTAGGACATAAAAGCAAAGTTGAGAAGCCTTTATCTGAAAATTCAATTTGAGATATATATGGGGGGCGTATGAAACTGCTTTGTGAGACAAGGAGGGGACGTAACGAGACGGGAAGACGCCTGCTGCCCCCATGTGAAAGTGAAACCAAGAACGACTCGTCTCGTTCCTGTCAAAATCAAAAGGAAAAAAGAAAAAGAAAAAAGCTACCCGTCTCGTCTAGTTGTCTTAGAGATTCTAGTCTATAGCGTTTTTTTGCGAAAACTGTAAAAAAATCGGTTATTTTTAGGGTTTGAGGGCTCTACTAGTAATGCTCTTACCCTGAAAGCGTCGTTCCCAGCAGCAGTAGCAGTAGAGAGACCGCGCATGGCACATTCTTGTTCCTGGCCATGGTGCGGCATAGCTGAAGAGTGAAGAGAGATCCCCTGGTGGTGGAGGCGCCGTCGCGCGGGGGAAGGGGAAGAAGTCAAGGCGCGTCTCAAGGCGGTGGGACGCTGCGGCGGGGGCGCCAAGCCCCGCATACACTTGAAGTTGGAGGGGATTTGGCCGCTGCATCTGCATCCGCTCCATCGATCCCCACTCAGGCAGCAGGTTCGGGATCTATGCTCCCTCTCATTTCTTATCTCCTATCTGATGTCCCTAGCAGCAGCTAGAGAATCACAAGAGAACTCGCGAGCGAGTACGGGGTTGACCGAAGGAGGACGAAGGAGCTGAGCTCAGTTCATCTCTTTTTCATTCGATGGATTAGTACAGACCAGAGGGTTGGGTAGATAAGCACCACACACACACACGCACACACCTACTACTCAGTCCACATGGCAACAGGATGGACTTGACCTGTCATACACCAACCTGTATTAGGTGGGGGTGACACATCCTAAAACTGCAACATCTGTATTGTGGCGTTCCAGCAATTCCGAATGTCCGTTATCATTTGGTTTCTTTTTCGACAAAGGGTGGATTTTATTACCATTTAAGGTTTCTAGAGTGGGCTAATAGGAGTCCATATATAAAAAATAAATAGATCTGCTGCTACACCAGAATGGCTGCTCAAGGTATATTATATCATCGAACATTTAAGGAAACGTTTTCAGTTTATGACATTTAAGGCCCAAATAAATTTTCTTTATTTTTTTCGAATAAATAATTTAAAGGAATCCCCTAGAATAATTTAAGGGAGTACTAGATAAGAAACCAATGTCTCAAAAAAAAACTAGATAAGAAACCAATTTCGCATTGCACAGGCTAGCTAAGGGAGTTCAGATCTGCGTACATACAAGACATACAAGAGGTCCTTAGCAGGAAGGCTACTCGATCTACTACTATCCAGCTACGGTTGTATACAGGTGGGAGCCTCGCTTTTGGCTCGTCGCCGGCGAGCTGGTTCCTGGTTGAGGTTTCAGATTTGGTTCCCCAAGTACTTGATATTACATATGGCTCTGAGGGTCAGATAATGCAAGGACCATGACGTGTTAAACTATTTCTTAGAGCTAAGATACTTGATAGTTTTTTTCACAGTTCTTTTTTCTGTATGTGCAGAAGGGCCAAGCTGGATGAATGACATGACTGCAGCAATGAATATACGTTTACATATTTTAGAAAAGATTACAAATGGATTCTCACCGGACTCGATAATTGGAAGGGGTGAGTATGGAGACGTTTACAAGGTATGGCTTATGACTAGATATTTTGTGTTTCAACAAATGTACCAGCACTAACAACAAACCACACAAATATAAAAAATAATAATTATCTATGGTACTTATGTCAAGCAGGGAGTCTACAATGGTGAAGTGATTGCTGTGAAGTTGCTTCATAATGATCCGCAGCAAGTACTCGATGACACACAATTTAACAGCGAAGTCGGTAACCTTTTGAGGGTTGAGCATCCAAATATTGTACGGTTGCGTGGTTATTGTTATGAAGCACAGTATAAATATGTTGAACACAATGGTGAGAAAGTTTTGTGTAAACATATGTATAGAGTTCTCTGCTTTGAGTACTTACAGGGTGGAAGCCTAGACAAACATCTTAATGGTACAATGGAACTTCACTTCAGTATGGTCATTATTTTCTATGCTTAAGCAAAACCGAATTCTTAAATTCTCATTTGTTAACATTATCTTTACCAACTTCTGTAGAACAATCTTTTGCACCTAACTGGAGCACACGTTACAGTATTATAAAAGGGATTTGTGAAGGTTTAAATTTCCTTCACGGGTGTGAACCACCAATTTTTCATCTTGATCTGAAGCCTGCCAATATATTACTAGACAGTTCCATGGTGCCTAAATTGGCGGATTTTGGATTGTCAAGGCTCTTCAATCGATCACACACTCATGTCACAGAAAGAATTATAGGAACCCAGTAAGTGCTCGTGGGACTCCTCATTTTGTATTTTTCTTTCTTTTGTGATCAAATAAATGGTATTTACACCTGACTGTGTTCTTTATATATCACAGGAAGTACATGCCACCAGAATTCATAAAGAAAGGCTTCATCTCGATTAAGAATGATGTCTTTAGTTTAGGTGTTGTAATCATGGAGATAATAACAGGGCTTAGTGGTTACTCAAGTTTCTTAGAAATGGACGACGTCACACAATTTATGCAGGAGGTAAGAATAAGCATAGAGTTTGGCACTCAAGTTCATATAACAAACTACCACATGATGAAATGCCTGGTGTCTATACTCTATGAGTCATGGTCGTCCAATAAATGAGTTAATAAGAGGACCGAAGGATAAAGAAACATATAGCAAAACTTTTTGCCCCCACACAATACATTCTGCATGGAATATTTTTGTCAAGGACAAATTTGAACAAGTATCATATATCATAGTTTTACATCCTTCATCTCCAATGTTATCTGTATATTTTGGTTTCATAGGTACTTACCAATTGGAAGAATATCATTCAAGACTCATCGGAGTACCCATCAGAGGAACTACATCAAGTGAAGATATGCATTAACACAGCAATATGTTGTGTGGATTCTGAAAGAGACAGTAGACCCACTGTAGCAGGTATCCTGGATACCCTGAATAAGACAGAAACACATATTCCCAGGAGACAGGTACAATCTGCCTACTTAATGCGAACGAAATGCATTACAGTTTGCAGAAAATAATTGGTCGGATAGTTAATAAAAAAGAAACGATCTCTTGGATACATGGACTACTAAGCACTTGTAGAGTTTGCAGCGCCTCATTTCCGGTCAAATATCTTTCCATATCTGTGCGCTTTCTCTGTGCTGCAATTTGCCACACTTGTATGTTGCTTTTTTATGTTTGAATGTGGTGCCTTTTTCCATGGTGCCGTTTTGACATTGTATTAAAGCTCTTCCCCTGATGGTTTGCATGTTTTGTGAATAGCAGTTTAATCACCAAATTGTCTACCACATAATGAAAGCATATTCATCACAGAGAGTTAATTGATTATGATAATTTTCCTTATCCTTCCTAGTACTTATACATGAAAGTTATTGTAGTTGGAAGATGTGCTCCCTTGTCCGACAGTTGGTCCCACGAATACAATGGCTAAAAGGTTGAAGACGATTCCTGCAAAGAAAAATAAAAGGCTGAAGACTCTGACAACTGAAGTGGACAATATAACAAATAAACACCAAAATTTCTGTTGCACGCCAAGAGATAGCTTTAACATTAATGTTCAGCAAGTTCCTGACAGGGAAACATCGTCAGATGTGGAACAAACATTAATCATTGGAAGGACTGAAGAAAAACAGAAAATATTGTCTATTTTATCTGAGAGCATCACAGGAGAGATGGCCATTCTTCCAATATATGGGATTGGAGGCATTGGAAAGACAACCTTAGCACAATTGGTATTCAATGACTCACAGTTCCATGAATATTCTCGGGTGTGGGTATATGTTTCCCAGGACTTCAACTTGAAGAAAATTGGCAACTCTATAATATCACAGTTAACAAACAAGACCAGCCATATAGCAGAGAAGCAGATGCTTCATAACCGCCTTGGAGAGCTATTTGCTGGTAGAAGAATCCTTGTTGTTTTAGATGACCTGTGGGAGGAGAAACCATCTGAGTAAGATAAATTGAAGGCTATGCTAATGCCTCACCTGGGAAGCAAGGTGAGCGTAGTAACTACACGCGATGAAGCCATTGCAAGGAAAGTTAGCAGTACTGTTATGCCATTCAAGCTAGATATTTTGACGGATGATATGTGCTGGACTATAATAAAACAAAAAAGTTCCTTTGAAAATCGACCTGACAAAAAACAGTTGGAGCAGATAGGAAGGGACATTGCAATCAAGTGTGGGGGCATGGCTTTGGCAGCTCAATCACTTGGGTACATGTTGAGGGACATGACGTCTGACCAATGGCAGTCAGTGAGGGACAGTTATATCTGGAATTTATCTACTTCTGAAGATCCATCATTAAGAAATCATGAAGTGCTTGCATCCTTGCTGTTAAGCTATAGTCACATGCCTGAATTCTTGAAGTTGTGCTTTTCCTATTGTGCAATCTTTAGGAAAGGTCAGAAGATAAAGAAGTACGATCTAATTCACCAATGGATAGCTCTTGGATTCACCGGACCATCTAGGATACTTGGTCCTATGCAGCTCTGCGAGAAATATGTTAGTCAACTTATGGGGATGTCTTTCCTTGAATATTCAAAGGCACCTCAGGTGAGTTACTAAATGGTTCTATTATTCTTTTCTATCTTATGTATACCAACTCACATGGGATATATTTTTTCATGTCGACTCTGGTAACATATTATAGTGTGTATGCCCATGTTGTAGTTTTTCTGCCCTATCTTTTGGAAATTCACAAATGTGTATATTTTACACAAATGTATGAGGCTACAGTGCTGTACCCACTAACAGTAATTTTGTGCCAAACATAATAGAAGATTCAACATTCTTATTCATCACATGCCTCATGGTTGCAACAATCTGAGTACCGCTTGGATCACAGTGTGCATCAAATGCTAAAGAGAAGTGTGCAAATAAACAAATTTTTTTGTTGATTATGTCTATGGGCGTAGGGGCAATGTAGGCGGAAAGTAGTGCTGCCGTCACACAAGGCTGTTTTCAGTTGACGATATGATTCCTTAGATTTTTCGGATATAATTGACCGAAATATTTGAAAGGTTGCATGGTAATAAAATCACGGTGTACAATTATGAAGATCTACTGATAGTTGGTCATTAGCTAAAATAATAGTTTGCTGGTCATATATTTTGCTTTTCTGTAGGAATTTTTAGCCTATTCCTCTTTTTTCCTTCGTATGGTGCTTTTAGTTTATAAAATATGGATATACTATACAATGAAGTAAATTCAAAATTCTGACACAAATAGGTGTTTTCTATGCAGAGAGGACAGCGGGACAAATATGTTACACTATTCACGATGCATGACCTAGTGCACGATCTTGCAAGGGCGATCTTGGCAGATCAAGTTAATGATAAGGGCAGTCCTGGGGGAAACAGTTGCCACTATGCATTGATCACAGATTGTAGCAAGCCATTGCAGTTGTCCCCGAGTTATCTTGAAAATATAAGGGCGCTGCATTTTCGGGCCTGCCACGAAATAGAGCTTCATGGTGGTGCATTTTCACCGGCTAAGTGCATCCATGTCTTGGATTTAAGTGAATGCCTTATTCAGAAGTTACCTGATTGTATTGGCCAACTGAAGCAGCTGAGGTATCTTCGTGCTCCACGGATACGAGATAAAATGATTCCCAATTGTATCACCGAGCTCTCAGAATTAACTTACCTCAACCTTAGAGACTCTCATATCTCAGCACTGCCGGAGTCAATTGGTGATATGAAAGGTCTGATGCATCTTGATTTAGCAGGTTGTGCTGGCATTTGTGAATTTCCAAAATCATTCGCGGAGCTGAATCAGTTGGTGCATCTGGATTTATCAGATCGCTATTATACCAAACTTCACTTGAGTTTATCTGATACCATTGGCAATCTAATCAATCTCAGGTATCTAAATCTTATGGGGTGCATTAATTCTTGGGGCGTACCAGATGATCAAGTGGGCAACTTGCTTCACTCTGTCACCACCCTTTCCAATCTAGAGCATCTGGACTTGTCATGCAATAGTAATCTTTCTACTATACCAGAAAGCATTAGCAACCTCAGGAAGCTTCATACATTGGACCTCTCATGCTGCTGCAACCTAGAGAAGCTTCCCGATAGTATGTATCGGATGGTTAGTCTGAAGGTTCTAATTGTGGATAAAGAGGTTACATCATCCATGCTCTCTCGGTTGAATTTTGCCTCGTTGCCACAATTTGTGGTGCATGCTTCAAGTGATAAATGTTGCAGCTATATCAGCCTGCTCCAACATACAAATACTGATGACCTGATGATAGATAGACTTGAAAATGTGAAGTCTTCCGAAGAGGCAGAGTATAGAACTGATAGATAAACGAAATATTGAAGTGTTAAGATTTGAATGGACTTCAGCTGCTCAGAGGTTTGTGGATGGATGTGTTGGAAAAACTAGTGCCACCAAGCAGTGTACAGAAATTGACTATAGTTGGTTACAGGAGTGTCAGCTTACCTGGTTGGTTTATGGATATTACGCGGTATCTCCCTAATCTTTTGGAGATAAATCTATATGATTTTCCTAGGTGCAAGAAGCTACCACCACTTGGTCTACTACGAAACTTAGAATACCTGGGTCTCCACCGTATGGACGGCTTGGAACAGTGGACCACGACACATTACAGTGGCAAGGAAGGTTCAAATGAGCTCATGTTCCCTAAGCTTCAAAGGTTGACCATAGAGCAGTATGCCAAGCTGAGGATAAAATCGTGTCTGCCTAGAGCTATGTATTTGTACATAAAAGATTGTGATACTATGCTATCATCATGTGGAGAGAGCTCTTCACACAGCGGTACTTCCTCATCTTCTCCATTAACTTGCCTGAATGTTGCTGAAAGCAAGGTGCCCATGCATCAATGGAGGTTGCTTCACCACCTCCCCGCCCTTCGTTGGTTAACTATTACCGGTTGCAGTGATCTGACCACCTCACCTCACATCATCCACAACCTCTCTTTCCTCACAGAACTGTGCCTCAAATTCTTGTCCCAGGCAGAACTGCCGAGATGGTTGGTTGAGCTGACATCTCTGGAGCAACTAACTCTGCGTGGGTGTGCAAGCATGACACTACCGGAGTGGTTAGGTGAACTTCCCTCTCTCAAGAGATTTGAGCTCTGGAACTGCAAGGGTATCAGGTCTTTGCCGGACAGCATACAACAACTGACCAAGCTTGAACATCTATCCATTCACGACTGCCCAACATTAGAGAAGAGGTGTGAATCAAAGGAGAACAAGAGGAAGCTCTCTCACATCAAAGAGGTATGTGTGCCCGCGAAGCTATTTATTGTATTTCTTTTATTCTTGGACGGACTAGTCCTCTTTTCTTTATCCGCAAATACATATACACATGGCACGAGTATCTTGTATATTCATCTAAGAAGAAAGGAATTCTGTTTTTTTTTGCGGGAGAATTCTGGATGTAATTGTGCTATAGCATGGCTGGCTGTACACATGCTCTGATTATACTGTTTATGTTGTTCAGGTCGTCCCATCATCACTAAGGGCAGATCCCATTCATGGTACTTTGATGGGTAAGGTGCGTCGAGATGTGGTGCGTAGTGATGTGATGAACACTAGGAGGCCCGCTCACATCACAAAGGTTTGTGTGCCCTCCAAGCATCTGTTGCATTGCTTTTATTCCCGCCCTGACTAGTGCCTACAAATTTATCCACATGGCATGTGTATCTTATATATTCAGAAGAAAGGAGTTCAGGTTGTAATTGTGCCATAGCATGGCTGGCTGTACACATCATAGATTAAAATAGCCCGCAAAATTGCCGCGATAGCTGCGCTATAGCTGCCCAGGAGCCTCGCCGCAACGCTATGGCTGCTGCCGCGAAATCCTCCACAACTCCTTATAAATGGCTCAACAATGAGCAAAACCCTTCGGAAATCATCTCTCCCATCAGATTTTTTTTGCTATTCGCCGCGATTGCCCGCTATGGCGGCCGCTATAGCTGCTAGGAGAGGCCGCCACGAAATCGTTTCTCCCGCGATTTTAATCTTTGATACATATACATGCTCAGTTGTTCTGATTATACTGTTTATATGTTGTGCAGATCGTCCCATCATCATTAAGGGCAGATCCCATTCGTTGTACTCTGATTGGTAAGGTGCGTCAAGGTGTGCTGCGTAGTGCTGTGATGAACACGCCTGGCTTCACGGAGGAAGATTTGAGAGTTGCCGTATCTCATTTGGAAGAAACGTCCCATTGCATGGCTCTGTGTATATGGGCACACTGGTAGAAAAAGGGCCTGTTGTCCCGGTTCCTGAACCGGGACTAAAGGGTCGGTACTAATGCCCTGTTCCTTTAGTCCCGGTTCAATCCAGAACCGGGACAGATGGGCCTCCATGTGGCCTGTGCGTGGGTCTCAGGCAGGAGACCCTTTGGTCCTGGTTGGTGGCACCAACCGGGACCAATAGGCATCCACGCGTCAGCATTTTTGTGGCTGGGGTTTTTGTTTTTTTTTGAAGGGGGGGGGGGGTTGGGGGTTTTGGGGGGTTAATTTAGGTGTTTCATATATTGTGTTAGCTAGCTATAATTAATAGAGAGAAGTGTCCTCTCTTACCGTGCTTGGTCGACGCTACGTACTATACATACGTATAGAGAGGACTAGACACGCTAGCTAGCTAGTAAGCAAACGAAGGAAATAGAAGATCGTCATGAACATATATGCATACAGAGAGAAGTGATATCGACCACCTCTCCTTCTCTGAGAGATTGGTCGAACAACAAGTTCTCGTATATCTATCCGACACTACCGGCTACATATATACAATAATTATCTCTTACAAATATAATCATACGGACTCATGGTCCACATAGTATTCTCCGTCTTCAGCGATCACGTGGTCAAGAAAGAATGCCGCCAATTCCTCTTGAATTGCTCGCGTGCGAGCTGGTGCTAGGAGTACATCCCGCTTCCGAAACATCTAATTTGAAGAAGGGGGTCAATACATATATATATGAATGAATGAAACTCAACACAAATGATGGTAATAAAATAAAATTGTGAATGTTGTTATTTACGTACTTCATATTGTTCGTCAGTGTAGCCCCGCTCACAGGTCGTGTGGCGGATGGACTCGCAAACGTAGTATCCACAGAAATCATTCCCTTGTTCCTGCCACAACCACTTTACAAGAAATAGAGGTCAATCAAACTGATAAGCAAGAATGCCAAATGGTATTGATGAAACTAGCGCTTGAATCAATAGGAGATGCGCGGAACATGCTACTATAGTACTTACTTTCGGGTGTCTAAATTGCAGCTTCTTCGGGAGTCCTGGAGCTTTTTTGGAGAATTTTTTCCAAACCCTGCCAGACAAAGAAAACAATTACTTGATATATCAGGAAATGAACAAAGTTGCTGATATGGTGGATAATGATCGATTTAACTTACTTCTCGAGCATTTGAGTCATGTCCGCATAGTCCTGGGGATCTTTTCGTCTTGAGTCTAAGACGGTTACTAGTCCCTGCTCAAGCTTAATCTCTAGGAGAATATAGTGGTAACTGCACACGCATGCATAACTCATCAATTACATTACTATAACCTTGACTAATATATAAGGGAAACCGAATACGCACAAGACAGTAACACTCACTTGAAGTTGTAAGGAAAGAGTATTATATCTTTGTTTTCATTTATTACCAACGATCGTAGCAAGTTGGCCTCGGTATCTGCGGCATGAAATTTAACCTGAGTTGCATCTATGAGATATGTGTTAATGAACCCAATATCACCGACTTGTCTTTTCTTCAATTCGGCGATCTTCAATCTGCATAATATAGTGAGGATGATTATAAATACATGCAATGAAAGAGCTGAGCTATATAGAGAGACTTAATGACAGAAGTAGTACTACTTACAGACAGTAGCAGGTGACCGTTGTTTTATCGAGGGCCAATTGATTGAAAAACTGAAAGAACTCCTCAAATGGAACAGGCAACAGTTCAATTCCAACGAGGTCATGCTCCTTTTTAACTTTCACATACAAAGTACTCCTCCCCCAGAGTCTCTGCAGATTTTCAAGTACCAATCATGCAATCTTCGCATCATCGTTGATAGAGATCTTTCATCTTTGACGAGAGGCTTCCCGTACTCGTATCTTTGTATCTGCACCTCCATGAAATCATAATGTACATCGTCGGGCAGGTAATCGCCAAGATTGCTATAACCGGGCACCATCCTCGGATCATTAGCGACGTTGTCGCTAGGCACCTTGAGCGGGGGGCACGATTGCTTCGCTTGTTCGCCGAGCTGGGCAATTTGTTTCCCAGCTCGTCGTTCTTTCAGCCTTTGATCACTGACAGTACTTCCCGACCGCTCCGCTTCGGCAAATTCCTTTCCAATAATGCGCTCATAGTTTCCTTTCGGCGGAGACTTGGGTGGTTTTGTCAGGGCAGCCAGAGTGCGCTTCGCTTTCACCGGATCTACCTTCTCCTCCGGAGGTGGATGTTTCTTTGCTTTCACCCCTTCAAAGTAGTTCCTCACTTCTTCTCGTGCGATCTCGGCGTTCTCCTCCGGGGTCCTCTCGTATGGTAACTTCTCTGGAGTCTTCAGAGAAGGACCGAATCTGTATTTCCTCCCGCCTCTGGCTGTACTGCTAGACGCCGGCAGAGCAGACGGAGCGGTTGTCTTCTTTACTTGCTTACGAGGCGGAGGAGAAGGACTACGACGCGCCGGAGCAGCCGGAGCGGCGGCAGGTCTCTTCCGCCCTTGCTGACGAGGCGGAGAAGGAGGAGGCTGGCTGCTCGGGCGCGTCGGCGCAGGCGGAGAAGGAGGCGGAGTGCCGCCACGCGCCGGAGAAGGAGCCGGTCGAGTGCCCTGATCGTCACTCGCCGGAGGAGGAGGCGGTGGAGGAGGCGGAGTGCCCTGACTCGCCGGAGGAGGAGGCGGTGGAGGAGGCGGAGTGCCCTGACTTGCCGGAGGAGGAGGAGGAGGCGGAGGCGTCCAGTTCGGAAGGTTGATGAGCTCCTTCCGCCATAGGCATGGAGTCTTCAGAGCAGACCCCAGCCTAGTCTCCCCTTCACCGGTAGGGTGGTCAAGCTGGAGGTCCTCAAATCCCTCCGTTATTTCATCCACCATCACCCTAGCATATCCTTCTGGAATCGGCCGGCAGTGAAAAGTTGCGCCGGGTTCAGTAGGATAAACAGAGCCAACAGCCGCCTTGACCTTCAAATTCATCCATTGCGTCATAAGGTGGCAATTTTGAGACTCCGTGATAGCATCCACGGGATAGCTGGCAGGAGCCGTCAAGGCATGCTCCGGCTGAAGCAGCTCGGTGGAAGCCACGCTGCTTCTCCGCTGAGATGGCGGGGTAGCTTCGGGGGAAGCTTCGGCAGTACGTTTGCTGCGATTTGCTTCTCGTTCCTCTATCGCTTGTACCCTTGCTTGCAGCGCCTGCATTTGGGTCTGCTGCAATTTTTTCCTCCTCTCCTGGGATTTGTAACCGCCTGCGTCCGGAAACCCAACCTTCCACGGAATGGAGCCTGGCGTGCCTCGTGTCCGTCCAGGGTGCTCAGGATTCCCGAGGGCCATTGTGAGCTCGTCGTTCTCTCTGTCTGGAAAGAACGTCCCTTGCTGCGCTGCTTCGATATACTGCTGAAGCTTCCTGACTGGTATGTCCATTTGATCGTTCGTCCAAATGCACTTCCCTGTTACAGGGTCCAAGGTTCCGCCAGCCCCGAAGAACCAAGTCCGGCAACGGTCTGGCCAGTTAATTGTCTCTGGTTCGATCCCTTTATCAACCAGATCATTCTCAGTCTTGGCCCACTTAGGCCGGGCTACGAGGTAGCCACCTGACCCCGTGCGATGGTGATGCTTCTTCTTCGCAGCATTTTGCTTGTTTGTCGCCGACATCTTCTTACTCTTTTCCGATGTCTTGTGGGCCACAAATGCGGGCCAGTGATCTCTGATCTTCTCATATCTGCCCTTGAATTCTGGTGTCTCTTTATTTTCGACAAACTTATTCAGCTCTTTCTTCCACCTCCTGAATAGTTCTGCCATCCTCTTAAGAGCAAAAGACTTGATTAATTGCTCTTTAACTGGCTTCTCTGGATCATCCTCTGGCGGTAGGGTGAAATTTGACTTCAGCTCAGTCCAAAGATCATTTTTCTGCATATCATTGACATAAGACACCTCAGGGTCTTCTGTAGCCGGCTTTAACCATTGCTGGATGCTGATCGGGATCTTGTCCCTAACCAAAACCCCGCACTGAGCAACAAATGCGCTCTTTGTCCGGAGGGGTTCAATCGGTTGGCCGTCGGGCGCGATTGCTATGATCTCAAACTTTTCATCCGAGCTCAACTTTTTCTTCGGGCCTCGTCTCTTTACCGAAGTTGTGCTCGATCCGGAGGGCTAGAAAAAAGAACAAAGACTTAATTAATATGTGTACATACCAAAACAATGAATGCATCAATTAGCTAGTCAGCAGAAGCTTAACTAATATATATACCTGGCCGGACTCGGTTCGGTCACCAGAGACATCATCATGGTCTCCTTCTTGCACCGGCATTGGGTCACCGGAGCTGTCCTCACGGTCTCCTTCTTGCACCGACATTAGGTCACCGGAGCCATCATAATCATAGCCAGCTGCTTCCAGACCATCGGTGTCGTTGAGAAACAACGAGCAGACGGCATCACTTCCTCATGCGATTATGTCCCCCAACAACTCTTCTTGTACTTCGTCTCGGGCGGTGTCCATAGTTTCTACAAATATTGACAACATGGAAATTATTATTCAAACATGACAGATGGATATATTAGTGGCAAACGTAGAACTAATATTAATTAGTGGCCTCGACGCTGCTTCTCTAGGGTTTGGGGTGGCCTCGACAACGCTTCAAGGATAAAAAAAGAAGAGGAAGAAGAAAAAAAAGAGGAGAAGAAAGAATAGAGGAGTAAGAACTCCTCTATTCTTTCTTCTCCTCTTTTTTTCTTCTTCTCCTCTTTTTTTTATCGGGAACAAGGGTCACCGAGCGGTAGAGGAAACCCTAAATAGCAAGTATCGTGGGTGTGAGATACATGTGGCCGTCGGTGTCGGACACTACATCCACGTCCCACAAGTGACGTGGGCGTCGAAGCCCGCGTCACTTGTGGGACGTGGATGTACTGTCTGACACCGACGGCCACAGGTATCTCACACCGACGATACTTGCCATTTAGGGTTTCCTCTACCGCTCGGCGACCCTCGACGACCCTCGTTCCCGATAAAAAAAGAGGAAAAAGAAGAAAAAAGAGAGGAGAAGAAAGAATAGAGGAGAAGAAAGAATAGAGGAGAAGAACTCCTCTATTCTTTCTTCTCCTCTTTTTTTCTTCTTCCTCTTCTTTTTTAATCCTCTTCTTTCTCTCATGTTCGACGACCCTCGACCCCTCGGCGACCCTAGACCCCCTCTCGACCCCCTCATGTCGAAGTTATCGGGTAGGGGGTATATCGACAACGACATACCCGATACATACATACATATCACATGCATCCATACATATATGAACAAAATTAATATCTACTAATTAACAACCTAAATAAAAAAAACTAATACATATAGGAAGAAGAAGAAAAAAGAAGAGAAGAAAGAATAGAGGAGAAGACTTCCTCTTCTTCCTCTCCTCTTCTTCTCCCTCTTCTTCCCCTTCTTCCTCGCCTCTCTCATGAATGTCCGACGTTCTCGACCCTTGACCCCCTAAACTAGTTCTCAACCCTCGACCCCCTAAACTAGTTCTCTACCCCCCTCATCTCGAAGTTATCAGGGAGGGGGTATATCGACCCTCCCTCATGTCGAAGTTATCGGGGAGGGTTATATCGACCCCCCTCCTGTCGAAGTTAACGGGGAGTGGGTATATCGACAATGACATGCATACATGGAAAAAAATGCTATCCATCTATACATACATATCCACATACATATATACATGGAAATAATGCTATGAAAAAAATATGAACAAAAAAATGCTATGAACAAAAAAAATAATACACATAAACAAAAAAATACATATATGAACAAAAAATGCTCTGAAAAAAATACACATATATGAACATCTATACATACATATAGCCACATACATATATACATTATATATACGAACAAAAAAATGAAAAAAAATGATAAACCGGGGCGGCGGCGGCTCACAGCAGCGAGGTTGACCGGCGAGGGCGTCGGCGAGGGCGGCGGCGAGGGCGTCAGCGAGGGCGGCGGATGGCTCGGGGAGGAGGGCTCGGGGACGAGGCGAGATCGGGGGCGGCACGGGCTCGGGGCGGCGCGGGCTTGAGGACGACGGCGAGCTCGAGGGGCGGCGTGAGCTCGGGGAGGAGTGCTCGGGGACGACGGCAAGCTCCGGGGCGGCGCGGGCTCGAGGGCGGCGCGGGCTCGGGGGCGGCGCGGGCTCGAGGAGCGAGCGGCGGCGACGAGGAGCGGGCGGTGACGGCGACGGCGACCTCAGGGCGGCGACGGCGAGCACAGGCAGCCTGGCGGCGTCGTCGGGGCGGGATCAAAGAACTGAACCAAAAATTTCACAAGGATGGCTTATATAGACGGGGCATTGGTCACGGTTTGTGCCACAAACCGTGACCAATGCATCCTTTAGTCCCGGTTGGTGCCACCAACCGGGACCAAAGGCCTTGTGCGGCTACGGCGTCGAAAGTTTAGTCCCACCTCGCTAGTTGAGAGGGGTGCGCAGTGGTTTATAAGCCCCACTGCCGCACCCCTCTCGAGCTTCTCTCCATTGCAGGCTTACGGGCCTAATTGTCACTGCTATGCCTGTGGGCCTATTGGGCCTCCTGCGGGCCTGAATCCTGGCCCTTGGATGGGTTTCTAGTCGTATTCAGGCCGTGGTGGCCCAGTAGGTGGCATTTTTTTGTTTTTTTGTTGCTTTATTTATTTATTTTCTTTTGTTTTTTTCTTTATTTTTTAATTCTTTATGCTTTTAGTTTTAGAAAAATTATAAACTTTTTGTTAATGCCATTAGTTTTCAAATTTGAAAACACTTTTTTTGTTTTTTTGTTTTCTTTGTTGCTTTATTTATTTTAATTTGTTTCTACTTACAACAAAATACTTATTTTTGCTATTTTTTCCAATTTTTTTGTTTTGTTTTCTGCATTATTTTTTTTGTTTTTTGTTTTAATTTTTAATTCTATTTGCTTTTAGGTTAGCAAAATTATAAAGTTTCTGTTAGTGCCATTAGTTTTAGAAAAATTATAAACTTTCTGTTAGTGCCAGTAGTTTTCAAATTTGAATAGTTAAGATTTGAATTCTTTGAAATTTGTGTGAATCACAAGTTTGTGATTAACTTTCTAAAAAAATGAGAATAGATGCGCTTATAGAGAAAATTCAACCTAAATTCATAGTAAATTTCTATGAATTTCAGAGAAATTTACTATGAATTTAGGTTAAACTTTTCTCTATTAGGGCATCTATTTTCACTTTGAGAGGAGCTCAACAAGGCATAGAGGGAAGGGCTTATAAACCGGTGTGAGCCCCCTTCGGTTGGCGATGTGGGACTAAACTCTGCCCGCAACGAGGACCAACCCATTAGTCCCGGTTTGTGGCACAAACCGGGACTAATGGTCATGGGCCAGGGGCGAGGAGCAAAATTATAAACTTTCTGTTAGTGACATTAGTTTTAGAAAAATTATAAACTTTCTATTAGTGCCATTAATTTTCAAATTTGAATAGTTAAAATTTGAATTCTTTGAAAATTGTTTGAATCACAAGTTTGTGATTAGCTTTACTTTTTCCAGTTTTTTTTGTTTTTTGCATTATTTATTTTCTTTTGTTTTTTGCATTTTTTAATTCTTTTTTGCTTTTAGGTCAGAAAAATTATAAACTTTCTGTTAGTGCCATCAGTTTTAGAAAAAATTATAAACTTTCTGTTAGTGCCATTAGTTTTCAAATTTGAATAGTTAAAATTTGAATAATGGTATTACGAGGGCCAAACCATAAGATATTAAAGCATTTCAATTGAACTCTGAAAAAGTTGAAAGTTGGCATGGTATCATAATTTCACCCACATAGCATGTGCATGTACAAAACGGACAATGGTAGCATGTTCGTGTGTTACAAATAAGTTGGCATGGTATCATCATAATAGTTGCGGGAGAAAGTCTTCACTTTTTCTTCGCTTGTGTCATTTGCTTATTGCGCCGTAACCATGGATAATCTTCATCGTTTATCAGGATGCTTGGGTCAGCCTTGACATTGAAGGGAGGAATTTCATGTAACTTTTCATAATCTTCAGACATGTCTGTCTTGCCGTCCACTCCCAGGATGTCCCTTTTTCCTGAAAGAACTATGTGGCGCTTTGGCTCATCGTATGATGTATTCGCTTCCTTATCTTTTCTTTTTCTCGGTTTGGTAGACATGTCCTTCACATAGATAACCTGTGCCACATCATTGGCTAGGACGAACGGTTCGTCAGTGTACCCAAGATTTTTCAGATCCACTGTTGTCATTCCGTACTGTGGGTCTACCTGTACCCCGCCGCCTGACAGATTGACCCATTTGCACTTAAACAAAGGGACCTTAAAATCAGGTCCGTAGTCAAGTTCCCATATGTCCACTATGTAACCATAATATGTGTCCTTTCCGCTCTCGGTTGCTGCATCAAAGCGGACACCGCTGTTTTGGTTGGTGCTCTTTTGATCTTGGGCGATCGTGTAAAATGTATTCCCATTTATCTCGTATCCTTTGTAAGTCAATACAGTCAAAGATGGTCCCCTGGAAAACAAGTACAACTCATCACAAACAGTGTTGTCACCTTTGAGACGTGTTTCCAACCAACTGCTGAAAGTCCTGATGTGTTCACATGTAATCCAGTCGTCGCACTGCTCCGGGTGTTTGGAGCGCAGACTGTTCTTGTGTTCATCGACATACGGGGTCACCAAGGTAGAGTTCTGTAGAACTGTGTAGTGTGCTTGAGACCAAGAATATCCGTCCCTGCATATTATTGAGTCTCTTTCAAGAGTGCCTTTTCCAGTCAGTCTCTCCTCATACCGCGATTTAGGGAGACCTATCTTCTTAAGGCCAGGAATGAAGTCAACACAAAACCCGATAACATCCTCTGTTTGATGGCCCATGGAGATGCTTTCTTCTGGCCTAGCACGGTTACGGACATATTTCTTTAGGACTCCCATGAACCTCTCAAAGGGGAACATATTGTGTAGAAATACGGGCCCCAGGATGACAATCGCGTCGACTAGATGAACTAGGACGTGCGTCATGATATTGAAGAAGGATGGTGGGAACACCAGCTCGAAACTGACAAGACATTGCACCACATCACTCGTTAGCCTTGGTATGATTTCTGGATCGATCACCTTCTGAGAGATTGCATTGAGGAATGCACATAGCTTCACAATGGCTAATCGGACGTTTTCCGGTAGAAGCCCCCTCAATGCAACCGGAAGCAGTTGCGTCATAATCACGTGGCAGTCATGAGACTTTAGGTTCTGAAACTTTTTCTCTGGCATATTTATTATTCCCTTTATATTCGACGAGAAGCCAGTCGTGACCTTCGTACTGAGCAGGCATTCAAAGAAGATTTCTTTCTCTTCTTTCGTAAGAGCGTAGCTGGCAGGACCTTTATACTGCTTCGTAGGCATGCCGTCTTTTTCGTGCAAACGTTGCAGGTCCTCCCGTGCCTCAGGTGTATCTTTTGTCTTCCCATACACGCCCAAGAAGCCTAGCAGGTTCACGCAAAGGTTCTTCGTCACGTGCATCACGTCGATTGAAGAGCGGACCTCTAGGTCTTTCCAGTAGGGTAGGTCCCAAAATATAGATTTCTTCTTCCACATGGGTGTGTGTCCCTCAGCGTCATTTGGAACAGGTAGTCCACCGGGACCCTTTCCAAAGATTACGTGTAAATCATTGACCATAGCAAGTACGTGATCACCGATACGCATGGCGGGCTTCTTCCGGTGATCTGCCTCGCCTTTGAAATGCTTGCCTTTCTTTCAACATTGATGGTTGGTCAGAAGAAATCGACTATGGCCCAGGTAGACATTCTTCCTGCATTTGTCCAGGTATATACTTTCAGTGTCATCTAAACAGTGGGTGCATGCGTGGTATTCTTTGTTTGTCTGTCCTGAAAGGTTACTAAGAGCGGGCCAATCGTTGATGGTCACGAACAGCAATGCCTTAAGGTTAAATTCCTCCTGTCTGTGCTCATCCCACGTACGTACACCGTTTCCATTCCATAGCTGTAAACATTCTTCAACTAATGGCCTTAGGTACACATCAATGTCGTTGCCGGGTTGCTTAGGACCTTGGATGAGAACTGGCATCATAATGAACTTCCGCTTCATGCACATCCAAGGAGGAAGGTTATACATACATATAGTCACGGGCCAGGTGCTGTGATTGCTGCTCTGCTCCCCGAAAGGATTAATGCCATATGCGCTTAAAGCAAACCATACATTCCTTGGGTCCTTTGCAAACTCATCCCAATACTTTCTCTCGATTTTTCTCCACTGCGACCCGTCAGCGGGTGCTCTCAACTTCCCATCTTTCTTTCGGTTCTCACTCTGCCATCGCATCAACTTGGCATGCTCTTCGTTTCTGAACAGACGTTTCAACCGTGGCATTATAGGAGCATACCACATCACCTTCGCAGGAACACTCTTCCTGGGGGGCTCGCCGTCAACATCACCAGGGTCATCTCGTCTGATCTTATACCGCAATGCACCGCATACCGGGCATGCGTTCAGATCCTTGTATGCACCGCGGTAGAGGATGCAGTCATTAGGGCATGCATGTATCTTCTCCACCTCCAATCCTAGAGGGCATACGACCTTCTTTGCTGCGTATGTACTGTCGGGCAATTCGTTATCCTTTGGAAGCTTCTTCTTCAATATTTTCAGTAGCTTCTCAAATCCTTTGTCAGCCACAACATTCTCTGCCTTCCACTGCAGCAATTCCAGTACGGTACCGAGCTTTGTGTTGACATCTTCGCAATTGGGGTACAACCCTTTTTTGTGATCCTCTAACATGTGATCGAACTTCAGCTTCTCCTTTTGACTTTCGCATTGCGTCCTTGCATCGACAATGACCCGGCGGAGATCATCATCATCGGGCACATCGTCTGGTTCCTCTTGATCTTCAGCAGCTTCACCCGTTGCAGCATCATTGGGCACATCGTCTGGTTCCTCTTGATCTTCACCAGCTCCCCCCGTTGCAGCATCACCGTATTCAGGGGGCACATAGTTGTCATCGTACTCTTCTTCTTCGCCGTCTTCCATCATAACCCCTATTTCTCCGTGCCTCGTCCAAACATTATAGTGTGGCATGAAACCCTTGTAAAGCAGGTGGGAGTGAAGGATTTTCCGGTTAGAGTAAGACCTCGTATTCCCACATTCAGTGCATGGACAACACATAAAACCATTCTGCTTGTTTGCCTCAGCCGCATCGAGAAACTCATGCACGCCCTTAATGTACTCGCAGGTGTGTCTGTCACCGTACATCCATTGCCGGTTCATCTGCGTGCATTATATATAATTAAGTGTCCAAATTAATAGAAGTTCATCATCACATTAAAACCAAAGTGCATACATAGTTCTCATCTAACAACATATAGCTCTCCAGAGCATCTAATTAATTAAACCATACATTGAAACTATGTAAAACATTTCAATGCGAAAACAAATGAGATCATAATCGCAACCAAGGTAACAATTGATCCAACGGCATAATGATACCAAGCCTCGGTATGAATGGCATATTTTCTAATCTTTCTAATCTTCAAGCGCATTGCATCCATCTTGATCTTGTGATCATCGACGACATCCGCAACATGCAACTCCAATATCATCTTCTCCTCCTCAATTTTTTTTATTTTTTCCTTCAATAAATTGTTTTCTTCTTCAACTAAATTTAACCTCTCGACAATAGGGTCGGTTGGCATTTCCGATTCACATACATCCTACATAAATAAAATCTATGTCACGTTGGTCGGCATAATTTTCATAAACAATAAATGAACCAATAGTTAGAAAGATAATATATATACCACATCTGAATCATAGACAGGACGAGGACCGACGGGGGCGGATACCAAAACCATCGCACTATATAAGATGCAATAATAAAAGTAAGAAAATAATACAAGTATCTATGTAAACATACAAGTAAGAATATTTTTCCTTTCAGAAATAAGATAAGAACAAGAGGCTCACCACGGTGGTGCCGGCGATGAGCTCAGCGCGGGTGATCGACGGCGGTGAAGACGGGGACGGGGCGTGATGGACCGCTAAACCTAGACAAACATTGTGGAAAATGGAGCTTGGAGGTCGAGCTTGGAGAGGAGAAAGCTTAAGTAGTGTGGCTCGGGCATTCCATCGAACACCTTGTGTGCATAGGAGGTGAGCTAGAGCACCACCAAGCCCTCTCCCCCTCGGCCAGAAAAAAAACAGAGCAGTGTGCTCTGCTCTTACGCGAGGGGGTATATATAGGCACTTCATTGGTCCCGGTTGGTGGCATGAACCGGGACTAAAGGGGAGCCTTTGGTCCCGGTTCAAGCCACCAACCGGGACCAATGGTGGTGGGCCAGGAGCGAGGCCCATCGGTCCCGGTTCATCCCACCAACCGGGACCAAAAAGTCCAGATGAACCGGGACTAATGGCCCACATGGCCCGGCCGCCCCCCTGGGCTCACGAACCGGGACCAACGCCCCAATTGGTCCCGGTTCTGGACTGAACCGGGACTAATGGGCTGATCCGGCCTGGACCAAAGCCCTGTTTTCTACTAGTGGCATGAATGAGGAGCATCGAGTATTGTGGCTCAGGAGCTTCCTGGCAGAGTACTACTACAATTTAACCAATGGTGGTTGGCAGTCAGTGACGAATCTACCACCCCTGCAGTTGAGAATGCACCAGCAGCGATGAGCAAAGTTGCTAGCAGCGAGCAGAGTGATGTGATTGATGGGGCGCGTCTGGATTTTAACTGCTGCTGGTTGGTGGTAATTATTTTGCAAGGTGATGTGACTATAAAAAAACATTATATTTTTGCTGTTACAATCTATCTAGAACGCACCACAATCCTTGCTGGTAGTGCATCACTATGCTTATTGGCTTGTTTCAGGGATAGTATGCCTAGCTCTAGATTGAACAACCAAACTGTACGTGCTATTGGTAGAATCAAGTACTCTACCAGGTCTAGGCCGTAGGTGGTAAGGGAAGTATGGAGGAGGGCGTGGCGAGGAACGGGCGCGCCGGCGGCAGGGCGCCGTCGCGAGCTAGGAGAAGGGCGACGGCGGTTAGGGCTGTTGGCGGCTAGGGTTTCCGGCTCCTCAGGGAGCCGGGCAATAGGAGATAATATTCTTCTTATTGCTTGCTCTCAAACGATGTCTTACACGAGTATTTATAACTTTAGCCTAAGATAACTTGCCTAAGATAACTTGTGGGCCAAGCCCCTAATACTAATGCCCGGTGGTCCTCTTCCTAGTATAGACCAAACCGGTCATAACATCTCTCCCCGCCTGCGCAAACAGCTCGTCCTCGAGCTGAAAGTCTGGATAGTGTTGACAGAATTACTCACGCTGTTCCCAAGTAGCCTCCTCCTCCGGAAGGCCTGCCCACTGAATTAAGACGAACCAGATGCCACGACGGAGCTGGGCCTGCAACACCTTTGCTGGTTCTGGAAGAATGCGACCAACGGCGGTTGGAGGAAGCGCCGGAGGGGCCGCCGGTGGCTCGCCACGGAAAGGCTTGAGCAGCCCCACATGGAACACGTCGTGGATGCGAGCGCGGGCTGGAAACTGAAGACGATAGGCCACCTTCCCGATGGGCTCCATGATAGGGAAGGGAACGGCGTAGCGAGGGCCGAGCTTGCGCTTCGCGCGCGGGTCCAGTGACTGCGTAGAGCGGTGGAGAAGACGCAGACACACCCAGTCACCCACTGTGAACTCCGCCTCGCGATGATGATCGTCGTAGTAGTGCTTGGCCGTCTACTGGGCCTGAAGTAGACGCCGACGGACCTCAGCCAGCATCTCATCACGGGTGCGGATAAGGTCACCCGCAACCGCCGTCCGAGCCGTCTCCGAGTCGACCGGAAGTATAGGCGGGGGTGGTCGACCATAGACCACCTCAAATGGCGTCGCGCGCAGGGCGGAGTGATAAGAGGTGTTGTAGCAGTACTCCACCCAAGAGAGCCAGTCCACCCAAGCTCGAGGCCGATCACCTGTCACACAACGCAAATACATGGCAATGACCTTGTTAACCACCTCAGACTGACCGTCCGTCTGAGGATGGAACGCCGTACTCAGGCGGAGCTGGACACCCGCCATCCTGAAGAGGTCGCGCCAGACATGGCCCATGAAGACTGGGTCCCGATCACAGACGATCGAAGTAGGGAACCCGTGTAGACGGACGATGCCGTCGAAGAAGGCCCGGGCCACGGACGCCGCCGTGTACGGATGGCCGAGTGCGATGAAGTGGGCGTACTTAGAGAAGCGATCGACCATCGTGAGGATGACCGACTTGCCCCCCACCTTGGGAAGGCCCTCGATGAAGTCCATGGAGATATCCGCCCAGACCTGAGATGACACTTCCAAGGGATGAAGGAGCCCAGCCGGCCTCAGGGTCTCTGTCTTGTTGCGCTGGCAAGTCTGACAAGACCGAACCCAGTCACGGACTAGGGCACGATCACCAGGGATGTAGAAGTCGGCGCGAAGACGATGGAGGGTTTTCTGCACACCCTCATGCCCCACCGAGTGGGCGAGTTGCAACACCTGGTGACGGAGATCATCATGAGCCGGAACAAAGATCCGGCGCCCATGGAGGAGCAGTCCGTTAGAGAAGCGCCAGGGCTCCTCCAAGTCGCCGCCCGCGAGCTGCTGCTGAAGAAGTGCGGCGTCATCGGCCGTCACAGTGGCGTGGCGAATGTCGGCGAAGAGACCGAACGATGGCCCGGAGCGGATGCACAGGGCCGTCTCGGCGGACGCGTCGGCGGGTGGCGCGAGGTTAGAATTGCGATGGGACAGTGCGTAGGCCACGGTGTTAAGACGGCCCGACCGATACTCGACGGAGAAGTCGAAGCCGAAGAGCTTACTGATCCACTGGTGCTGCGGAACGGTCGACAGCCGTTGATCCAGCAAGAACTTCAGGCTGTAGTGGTCCGTGCGAATATGGAAGGTCCGCCCCCACAAGTATGGTCGCCAATGATGCACGGCCTGGACGAGGCCAATGAGCTCCCGCTCGTAAGCTGCCAACTTAATATGGCGCGGCGCGAAAGGCCGACTGAAGAAAGCGAGGGGCCCATCGCCCTGATGAAGTACGGCGCCGAAACCGGCGCCCGAGGCATCACAGTCCACCACAAACGGGCGGTCAAAGTCTGGCATCTGGAGGACGGGGCCCGTCGTGAGGGCCCCCTTGAGGGTCTCGAACGCCGTCGTCGCCTCGTCGTCCCAGGCGAAGGCGTCGCGGCGAAGCAACCGCGTGAGGGGCGCCGCGATGAGTCTGAACTCCCGAATAAATTTCCGGTAGTAGCCGGAGAGTCCGAGGAACCCGCGGAGAGCCCGCGGCGAGTGAGGCGTTGGCCATGCGGAGACGGCCGCCACCTTATCGGCGTCCATAGCCACCCCGTCGGCCGAGATGACATGGACGAGGTAGGCGACAGTAGGCGTCCCGAACGAGCACTTCGAGCGCTTAAGGTAGAGGTGGTGCGCCCGAAGCTAGTTGAAGACGATGGCGACGTGCTGGAGATGCTCGGCCCAGGTGGCGCTGTAGATAAGAATGTCATCAAAGAAAACAAGCACAAACCGCCGTAAGCAGGGTCAATGGACGTCGTTCATCAGGGCCTGGAACGTCTCCGGGGCGTTGGCGAGGCCGAAGGGCATCACCAAGAACTCAAAGTGACCATGGTGGGTGCGAAATGCCGTCTTGGCGATGTCGTCTGGATGCATGCGCACCTGATGATAGCCCGACCGGAGATCGAGCTTGGTGAAGAAGCGCGCCCTGTGGAGCTCATCCAAGAGCTCGTCGACCACCGGTATAGGGAACTTGTCCTTGAGCGTGAGCGCGTTGAGGGCACGGTAGTCGATGCAGAAGCACCATGTGCCGTCCGACTTATGGACGAGAAGCACCGGCGCCGAGAAGGGCGACGTGGAGATCCGGATGATGCCCGCGGTGAGCATCAGTGCACACTGGCGCTCCAACTCATCCTTCTACAGCTGGGGGTAGCGGTAGGGCCGCACCGCCACCGGAGTGGAGCCCGGTACGAGGTGAATATGATGGTCGTACAACCGGGCAGGCGGAAGACCCTGCGGCTCATCGAAGAGGGTGATGTGCTGCTGCAGAAGGGAATCCAGTAGGGGGTGCTCGGCCTCCGAGGACGCGGCGGCCAACTGGAGGTGTGGCACGGCCGGTGCGGCGCCCCCAAGGCCCTCCCATCGGATGCGGCGGCCCTGCCGCCAGAATGTCATCATGAGCGCATCGAAATCCCACAGGATGGGGCCGAGGGTCCGGAGGAAGTCCACCCCGAGAATGAAGTCGAAGCAGCCGAGGTCGATCCCTGCACAGGTGATGGAGAAGTGTTCGCCACCGATGGAGATGGGAACGTTGCGGGCGAGTCCATGGCACCGGAGGCGATCGCCGTTCGCCACCGTGATCCGCAGGTGCTCCCCGCCTGTCGTCGGAAGGGCTAGTCGACGCATGGTCGACTCGGGCAGAAAGTTGTGAGTGGAGCCCGTATCCAGCAGGGCCACCAGGCGCGTGCCATGTATCATCACAGGCAGCAACATGGTCCACTCGCCCCGGATGCCGGCCAGGGCGTGAAGGGAGATGACGCACGCTGTCGCCGCAGGATCCGCGGCCGCGTCCTCGGGCGCCGCAGGTGGAGGTAGTGCGTCGGGCGAGTCGTCCGCCTCAGTGTAGTCGACCATCTCCAAATAAAATAGGCGGGGGCAGACATGGGTCGGCGTGTATGGCTCATCGCAGATGAAGCAGAGACCATGAGGGCGGCGCTCCTGCTGCTCGGCCGGTGACAGCCGACGGAAGGGTCGTGTGGCGGCCGGGGGTGTGGCCGTCGCGGCTGGAGGAGGCCGACCCGGGGCTGGGGGAGTCGGGGCTGGCCGACTAGGCTGGCGGCCACTCCGTCCGAGTGGCTTCTGAAGTGCCTGGGCCTGCTGCTCGAAGGCCCGGGCGTAGTACATGGCCGTCTGGAGGTCGGGGGGTCTCGGAGCTCGACGTCCACGCGAATATGGTCCGGCAGGCCGCCCACAAAGAGCTCGACGCGCTAGGTCGCGGAGACGCCCGGCGCGTGGCACGCCAGGGCCTGGAAGCGGCCAGCGTAGTCCTGCACCGTAGATGTGAAAGGTAGATGGCCGAGGGCCGCTAGTCGGCTCCGGTGGATAGGAGGCCCAAAGCGGAGGAGACAAAGCTCCCGGAAGCGCTCCCATGGTGGCATGCCGCCCTCGTCCTGCTCGAGAGCGTAGTACCAAGTTTGTGCTGCGCCTCAAAGATGATAGGAAGCGAGCCAGGTACGATCCGAAGCGAGCGTCCGTTGCCCTCGAAAGAACTGCTCGCACTGGTTGAGCCAGTTGAGGGGGTCCTCCGTGCCCTCTTAGGTGGCGAAGTCCAGCTTGGCGAAGCGAGGGGGTGGCGGCCCGCCGTGCCTGGGGGCGGCCGCAGTCGCCGGCAGCGCGTATGCCGGTTCGGAAAGCGCCGGGGCGTAGTTCACTGAGCTGGAGGGGTGATCAAATCGTAGGGAGGGCGTCGGATGTTCCGGCGCCGTGGAGTATACCGGGCCCGGAGACGAGCCGGTCGCCCACGCGGGGATCGCCGATGGTGACGGTGGAAACTGCACCTGGTGCAGGGGCCGACCCGTGGCCCGAGACGCGGGTGGTGGTGCTGACGATGGCGGTGGCGCCGGGTGGAGCTGCTGCACCGGCGCCTGCTTCGGGGTGGGGGGGCGGTGGCGCCGGAAGAAACTGCTGGGTCGGGCCCCCCAGCGGCGCGGTGGAGGTCGGCCACGCTGGCCAAGGCTGTCCCACCGCCGAGTAGTGCGGCAGCAGCAGCGGCGGCTGGGGCGCCCCTCCGGAGGGCGCCTGGAGGGCCGGGGCGGCCCACTGTAGCGGCGGCGGTCCGTAGGCAGTGGCGACGGCACTCGGTGGCGGGGGCTGGTTCCCGGCGAGGTAGAAGGTAATGCCCCTGACCGCCTGGACAAGCTCCCGCAGGGTGACCGACACCTCCTCCGGCAAGAGGAGCGGGGGCGGATCCCCCGTAGTGATGATGGCCGCTGGCGCGGGAGGGGCGGTGGTCTCGGACGCGATCTCCGTCATCGCCGTGGAAGTGGCCGGCGGCAGCGAGAGCGGGACGGAGGTGGATGGTAACGGTGGCGGTGATGGAGGGAGTGACATGATCGGCCTGGTGTCTCTGGATACCAAATTGGTAGAATTAAGTACTCTACCAGGTCTAGGCCGTAGGTGGTAAGGGAAGGATGGAGGAGGGCGTGGCAAGGAACGAGCGCGCCGGCGGCAGGGCGCCGTCGCGAGCTAGGAGAAGGGCGGCGGCGGTTAGGGCTGTTGGCGGCTAGGGTTTCCGGCTCCTCAGTGAGCCGGGCAATAGGAGATAATATTCTTCTTATTGCTTGCTCTCAAACGATGTCTTACACGAATATTTATAACTTTAACGTAAGATAATTTGCTTAAGATAACTTATGGGCCAAGCCCCTAATACTAATGCCCGATAGACCTCTTCCTAATATATACCAAACCGGTCATAACAGCTATACTATAAACTCCATGTACGGTAGAGGTGTCGCCCGCCTTCTTCTCCATGGGCACAAACCTGGCCTTGATGGAGCGGACCCCTGACGCACCGGTGCACCATTCGGATCAGGGTTCAGGGATCATCCTCTTTCCCGCCACATATACATACATCAGTTGTTTTTTGTTGAATATATGTGTTATGTGTATATTGTGTATTAAGTTTATTTTCTAGTTTTTTGTATAGTTGAGGTCCGTGATCCATCTCTGTACATCATATATACGTATCTATGCACAAAAGCAATACATTGTGTAATCATAATCTCATACACCCTCCGTCTAAAAATACTTGTCACAAAAATGAATATAAATAGATATATCAGTTTTTGAGATTTTAATCTCGCCTTCGGCTGCCGCCGCCGCCGCTGCCCGCGCGTCGTCTCCCGCGCCAGCCGCTGCACCCCCGCTCCTCCGCCCGCTCGGTAAACTGCCGATCGGCCCGCCGGCCTGCATCGCTAGCTAGCTACCCACCCCGTGCCCGATTCCGTCAGCCGCCAAGTCACGCCCGCGTTCACTCGCCTCCATCGCCCGCTTTGCCAGCTCACTGCCTCGCTAGTTCCATCCGCTGCTGCCTGCCACGCATCGCTCCACCCGCTGCCTGCGCCGCGTCGCATCACCCGCCACCGCCAGCCGCCAAGACGCCTCCAGTCGCAAGCCGCTTCGCTGCTGCAGTTTGCTCTCTGCCGCCCGAGCCGTCCGCACTGTCCCGTCCTAGCTATGTCGTCCGTCATCTCCTCCGCGTCCACCAATTTCAACCCGTTCGTCGATGCCAACCCTCCCGACGTCAACGACATCCGCAAACTCAACATCTTCGAGTGGGTGCCGGTTCGTCTCTCGCAGACGGACTCCTCCTACTACACGTGGAAAACGTATTTTTCTTCGATCAGGAGCTACCAGCGAGAAGTCCCGAGATGCTCGGTTGAGACGAGGGACTAGTGCTACAACAGGACATCACTAGCGCAGTGGTTAGGACTTAGGAGAGATTTGTGATAGCGGTCTTTGCCGGACTGCATCAATAACTGTGAACTGACCAGGCCTGAATATCTAAGCACTGATGGCTTCTCTACATTATTGAAGTGGTGTCAATCAGAGGAGAACAATATGAAGCTTGCTCACATTAGAGAGAAAGTATTGGTGGCAACATTATATTGGATGTAATACATCTTATATTATGGGACGGATGGCGTATCTATTAGGTTGTCTTGCTTTCATTCTAGAGCCATACATGCTCTGTTGTTCTGATCATACTATTTCTGTTGTTCAGTCCTTCTCAACAGCCTATTAACGTCAAGTGGATCAAGGATGAAAACAGAGCCCAATCCATGGTAGCATGATGAAACAAGCTGCAAGCAAGACAAGGTTGAACAACGAATCCCCAATATACATGCCAGGCCTCCAATGCCTCAAGTTTTTTTGTGCGAATCGATGTAGCCGGCCTGATTTCATTTTTCTATACTGACTCGTGATAGGTGTTTGCCAAAGATGAAATGTTTGTTTAGCTCATATATGACGATTGTTGATTTCCAATTGGATTCACTCTGTTTCGCTGCCATGTGTAACGAGCTCTGATTTGAATATACATTTTGCAGATGCTACCCCCGTTTCACATTTCTGGGCGGATTGTTTCATATGCATAGATGGTGTAGATGTCCAGCCTATTGGATTGTTCACAACCTCAGACAGATGACTTTGCCTGAGGTTGTTATAGCTTGTTTAGACTGCTGGTTTTACCTGCAGCAGCAATCAATCGATGTATAATACCAATAGCAAAGGGTTAAACAAACCAAAGCTGTTGACCGAGGTTCTCCTGAGATTCAGATATTTGAACCTGATATTTCCTACGAGGTGACTACAGCCGGTTCTGTTGGTTGCTGATGGCCTGAAGCCTAAAAAAACTTGCTCATCCATATAGCTTATAAGAAAATAGATTAATTATAGGTTTGACCGTATCAAGAAAACCCACTATCTGTACTGGTACTCGAATACAAACTACTTATTGGACGAAAAACCTCATGCACCAAACTACCCTATTACAAACACACAATATAGAAAATGGTTCTAGCTAAACACACAGTACATGTTCTGCGTTGATGCGGGGACGGCTGGGTTTTTTCTCGCTGTGATTTGAGACGAAGCGGTGGTGCAAGGCGACGCAGTGTGGGCTGATCCAACGGTTAACATGCCTGCCATCCAATGGTGTGGAAGGGGACCGATCCTGGCTCAGATAGGTCAGCCGGCGAAGAGTGCTGGCTGGTGGAATTCCATCTCTTACATATATTGATCTGACTTCTCCCCGTGTAAGAGAAATGTCTCACTCATTGAAGGCATAGCAATATGGACGCATGATATATAGTCTAGGGCTTCTTTGATTCAAAGGAATTATATAGGAATTCTGGAGGATTGAAATCCTCAGATATTTTTCTTATGTTAGTCTTTTGATTCATAGGATTAGATCCCATAGGAATTTTTTCTATGAAATCTTTTGTACTACATTTCATAGGAAATTTAACATCCATTCCAACCTTTTTTTACAATTCTTTTTTTTCTATGGCATCAAACACTCTTTGCTAATCCTACAGAATTCAAGTGGGCATGCCACTCCAATCCTCCACTTTTTCTATTCCCGTGTTTTCAGAATCCTGCAAATCAAATAGGCTCTTACTTTTGTAGGCAATAACCATCACCCACTCATAACTCACGGGTCATCTTAGATGGGAATTTCCTTTACATTCGGGTAGTCGAGCCCTTTTCTTTCCCCTCTCGCAAGGCGAGTAGGGAATTCCTTACTCCTCTCAATCTTTGTCGGAAAACCCGTGGCTTCATTTCTCCTATGCCCGCAGCTCCGGTGTTCGATGGCGGAGAGGGGCTTACTAGTGCCTCAGCTCCAGCTAGTAGATAGGTAGGATTTTAGTCATCGTAGGGGCGGCGGTTCTTCTTCGAGTCGGTCTTCCAGGCTCCGATCCTCCTCAAGTTCGTCTATCAGGACGGTTAGACAAAGCTCCGACGTAAATTACTGCCAACTCCTCGGGGCGGTGAGGGTTAGGTTTTCTCACCATGCGTATGCAACAACGAGATTTGGTACCAGATCGATTTAAGGATTCAACGACAATGACTGCGACTCTGGGGCGTTGGTTCTTATGGGCATGTCTACAAAGACTTCCCAGCCATCATCGACAAGGTCGGATTGGATCCAGTATGGGAGCAGTGACAACGGTGCAACAGCAGCTCGTTTTGACGGCGACAATCGTCGTTCGGTGGTCCATGAACCTAGATGTAATTTTTATTATGTTTGATGTGCTTTGTACTTCTGACAAATCTTTATAGTAGATTGACTATTTTCATTAAAAAAAAGGTCATACATACATACTCCCTAGCTACATTTCAGAATGTAAGGTGTATTGATTTTCGTGCAAGTCAACCATTTGAATGTTTGACCAAGATTATAGAATAAAATAGCAACATCTAATAAATGAAATATGAAACTACTTTTCATGATGGATCAGATGATGTAAAATTCATATTGTGGATATCGAAAATATTTTTATAAAAACTCAGTCAAACATGCACTCGTTTGTTTTCTGAAAAAACAAATACACCTTATATAAAGGAACGGAGGGAGTATATCATAGGGTGGATTGTTGAAGCATCACACCACATGCTTGCCTGGCCCGGCATATTCACATTATTCTCCGAAAAATTGATGATTGCTTACTTGATTAATTATCCTTCAGTTGAGTTCGTTCCATAAAAATAGTCTACTAGTTGCCAAACCATGTCCTTGGTGGATTGAACCAGTTCGCAGAGTTCCGCGCGGTGTGGGGGGGGGGGGGGGGGGGGGGTCCATTTTAGAATCGTGCCATTGATCTGACTTTCCTCTTCCTAAAAGAGATGTCTCACTCAATAGAGGTATTAAAATCTGATTAATTATGTGATATTGTTTGTTCTTTAATCAAAGACGACCATGGCCCGTTCACAATACTAATTCACAGTTCATCTTAGCCATTGATCAGCTCTTAAGATACCTGTGCGCAATATGAGTATATTGATCTTGTGGCTAGATAATGACCAGTCTTTGGATGCTACTGATCCAGCTACATCCATGATTTAGTTACATAGTAATAGTATATACAGAGAAGTATGTAATATATGGCACAAAATCAACGGAAAGATGGAAGACATGTAAATTAAGCTAGTGTCTCTTGAGAGAGAGGATAGCCTTGAAGATGCCCACAAGAACACCAGTGATGGAGAGCACCGTGACGATTGCTTTGAAGTTTTTGTAGACGAACTGGTGCACCTTGATCCACATCCACCTGTTGAGCTTGTAGGCCTCAACCTCCTCCATGATTTGAATGTAGAGGGGGCCGCCACTTATGCACTTGACAAGCATCTTGAAGAAGTCAAGCGTCTCTTTGTTGGTGAGTTCTCCCTGCACCAGGCGCTTGGATCGCAGCTCGTGCACGTCCTCCTCCCGATCCATGAGCATGGCGAGGACAGCAAGGTAGGAGCAGACGACTGCTGTACTTTGATGAGCACCAGCTGCCATGCCCAGGCATACCTCGAAAGCCGCCATGTTGACAAGCCAGCAGGACCTTATGTCGTCCAGCAACAGAGGTGCCAGGAAGATCTCGGCAGAGAGGAATGTTTTCTTGATGCCCGTGTCCATGAACTTTGTCGTCTTGCCGGCTGTGAGCTTAATGCCAATCTCTGCAAGCTCAATGGCGCTAATACTCTTTGACATGGATCTAAAACCATCTGGAACAGACAGGGGCACATTATTATTTATGCCTCCGGCTTTGTAGAACAGGAGGATGCCAAGAAGATGTGGCGGCATGTAGCAAGCATCCATCACAACTGGTCTCCTGTGCATGTCCCCACGGATTTGGAGTGTGCGTCCCATCTTACCGATAAACTCCTCCACAGGCACGGACCTGAACGTCCTTAGGATGTTGACCACCATCCAGGGAAGTTGATTCTCGAGCAGCATTATGTCGTTGATGATGCAAGCCTCGTTGGACTTGAAGCAAGACAATAATGACGGAGGCAGCTTGCCAAGGCCGGTACACATAAGCATATACTGCAGCAAGAAGCAACCATCGATGAACATCATGTCCGCAAATTCAGCATCTCCTACGTCGACCTTGGAATCCTTGGTGTCGTAGAAGCTGCGGGCAGCACCTATGACGGAGAAGACCGCCGCATACATCTCCTCAAATGAGCGGCCTGAGTAACTGATGAAGTGGTGTGTAGCCACGCGCTTCACCTTCTCCATCTCATGCAGGCTACTTGAGCCATGGTGGTAAAGACCGATGCTCACAGCCATTGGGAGGATATAACGCCGTCCAAGGCTCCGCGTGCTTGCAGGGAACCTATGAATCTTCATTTCCATCTCGCCAAAATCAGTCTCAAACTGTTGTGCTTCTATCTTCCACTCCTCGACCTGAACCTGTTTATCTGGGAACATAACAACAGGTAATAGTCCTTGTTCCATCTCCAAATCATCAGAATAATTCTGAGGATCTCCTTCATTGAAGTAATAGTAATAATAGCAGCTAGGCCGAGACCGATGTGTAGCTGCTTTCTTCAACTCCTCCTCAACCTTTGACTTTTCAGGCTGAGAGGCAGGTTCGCCCCTGGCATCTGTTGGATCCTGTACAAAAGTTACAGTTAGACCATTTTTGCAAGACAAACCAAAACCAGTGTCCTCAATGTTACCACCAAGGTCGGCCCCTGTACAGCTGACCTCTTGCACACACTCACCGCGGAGGACGGTTGAGAGGCTTGTATCACCATCTGCAAATAGCTGTGCTGGGTTGCTGTTGCTGAAGTGCTGCTGCGGTTCCTATCCAAGTTAAATGTATATATAGGCTTTGTACTAGCTAGACTAGTTGCTGCCCTCCACGTTCTGTCAGCAACTTGTCATTGCTGCCTCCATGATAAATGATGGAATAATCCAACTTGTTGCGTCTTAATGTTTTGACTTTCAGGCTTTAACTCAGAAAACATTGGCAAGTTTTAGTTGGTATTGACTTGGTAGCACATTGCCAGCCAGACCTGTCGACATTCCCAGACCTCAAACAATTTCCTCTCAAAGTCAAAGCTATGAGCTCTGAGGAATAAATTCCTAAAGCCAGAACAGCAAGTCATGAGCTGGGTGCAAGTAAAGAAGACACCAATCCATGTGTGCTGCAGAAGATGGTGCATGCAAAATATCATCTCATTAACATGTATAAAACTTGGTTAAATACATCCCTTGCAAAAACATTGCCTGCTAATTGTGGGAACAAGTCTCGACTTGTTTTTGTCGTGGGCAAAGAAGGTGGAAAGGTATGCTACAATAACAAGAAGCTTCATAAAATCTACACCAGCAGCAGCTTCAATGGTCTTGCTCAAGAATAGCTCTGGGCGTTGCACTACATCACTTGTATTCTAGTGGTAAGAACTAAGAATATCATAGCAATCAATGCCCAATGCTACTTGGTACCTCCTCTGAGCATTTTCCTTTTCTTATGACTTTGGGCAACCTCTTAATGCAACTAGCACACACATGCTTGATAATAGTTGCACCAGAACCAACCTCTAGAAAAGTGTAAATTATTTAGGAAACAGACAAATGCCAGCATAAGATGGATTTGTTTATAAACGTTGAACTAGGGTGAAGCATAAGTATACTTTGACAAAATGACCTGTCACTCCTAAGAAACACGAGAAGTAAGACTTTACTGTCTTGCATATACTTCCGCTTTTTCTTAAAACTATTTTCTGTTGGATTATATTAAGTGTGCCTGACCCAATGTTTACGAGTCGAAGAGTCGTCGAGTCGTTCCAAGGTTGAGACTCATAAACTAATCGTGACTAGTCTAGACTAGTGCAAGACTAGTCGACATGGTACTGTAGCACTGAACTTACAGTACATAACTACTAGTAATACCTAGTAGTAGTATGCAGTATTACATTATATAAGTATACAAGTACAGTATACAATACAAATGAATGCATGGCTTTGAACTTGGTTGAGTTAGTCTTCATGTACGAATGCATCTCTTTCCTGATTTCATCGGTTGTTTTCAGACACATTAACACCACTGTGTAACCCCCACACCAAGGTGCTTCTTCATCCTTAGCACTATAGAAGACACGTTTTTGCCACACAAAACACACTGGATTGTCAATTTGTCCTACAGATTAGGCCAAAAGGCATACTAACATATGCTGGGTCCTTGGTCCTAGTTGGCTTCCTCCCAGGATCCTTTGATGGATCATAATCCTCAGCAGCTTGAGCTAAAGCGGCTGCTGAGCACACTGTTTGAGATATCTCTGGTGTTGTAGACATTGTAACTCTAGCTCTGCTCAAACCTAAGGATGTTGAATTGAAACAAGCAAACCTAAACCAGGAACCAACAGTAGAGGAACCAGCCAAGGAACAAGCAATATAGGAACCGTATGAGGATAAGAGAAGGGAGAAATTACTTGCAAAGGGAGGATCCAGGAGCAGATGAACCAGCCCAGGAACCAGCAGAGATAGGGCTGGATCTGGACAGTAGAACGAGTGAAAAGGGGGAGCTCCAGAGGAGTGGGAAGCTCTCTCTGGAGCGAAACTGAGAGGAAGAACAAGAAGGAGAACACCAAGAACTCCAACATCTAGATCCAAGGGGTTCCCCTCACATAGAGGAGAAAGTGATTGGTGGAAATATGGATCTAGATTTCCTCTTTCTTTTCCCTAAAAAACTAGCAAGAAACCATGGAGGGATTGAGAGTTAGCAAACTCGAAGAAGGTCAACAATGGGGGAAGAACACGAGCTCAAAGGGTAAGGTTCATTGGGGAAGAAGACCCCCTTTTATAGGTGGGGAAAAAATCCAACCGTTACCCATCAACCAGCCCGTGGCCAGCGGTACTACCGCGCCTGGCCAGTGGTACTACCGCGCCTGGCCAGCGGTACTACTGCAAGGCCGCGTGGTACTACTGCTTGCAACCAAGCGGTACTACCGCACGGCTGTGCGGTACTACCGTACCGACCCACGGTACTGCCGCAACCCCAGCACAGAACCGATAAACAGACGCACAGGAGCTGGGGGCGGAACTTCCGCACGCGCGGTACTACCGTGCCCCCCATGCGGTACTACCGCGAGGCAAAAGTCCCAGCCAGGAGAAAAGGGAAACTCCCGTGCCTACTTCCGCAAAGAAACGGAAGTAGCAAAAACCCGACACAGTAGTACTGCCGAGGGGCGGTACTACTGCCTGACCGCATAGCACGGTACTACCGCACGGCGAAAGCGGTACTACCACGGTAGGTGCGGATGTAAAAAATTACATCTGCTCCTACTACCGCAAAGGGGCGGCACTAGCCTGGTGGGCAGCGGTAGTGCGGCTCCAGGGGAGCGGTACTACCGTGGGCACCTGCGGTACTACCGTGCCACTGCACGGTACTACCGCTGATGCCTACGGTACTACCGCTTTCCTGGGAGCAGTACTACCGCAACCAACAATGGCAGCCACACAAGGAAGGCAAGAAAACAGAGGAAGCTCCAAGGAAGAAGGAGGGGAAAAGAAGGAGACGTGTACGTGATGAATCCACCCAAACCTTTCCAACGCGGACCCTGACAAAACCACACTCAAGAGAACAAGAACTGCCATAACTTCTGCATATGAGCTCCGAATTGAGCAAACTCAAGCTTATTGGAAACAAGACGACGAGTAGCATCAAAACAGCGACTGGTTATAGTAAGAAGAGGCAGGGGAGGTATGCCAACAAATAGAGGAGTGAAAGCTCCAACCGAGAAGAACCAGCAAAACCTCCAACAACGAAAACATCATAGAGTATGCAAGCGAACTCCGTTTTCGATGAACTCAAGCTTGTCATCAAGATGACCAAAAGCTCTAAGACTCTCAAAGAGAACCAAACAAGAACCAAGAAAGATGATGCAAGGATGCAATGGTTTGAGCTCTCAGCGAACGATACGATCAAGCTACTCATCGAGAGCCCCCCTTGATAGTACGGCAATCGATCCTATAACCCAGTCTCCCAACTACCATCATGAGACCGGTAAAATAGAAAACCTATCAAGGGCAAACCTTTGCCTTGCACATGGTCCACTTGAGCTAGATGAAGACGATCTTGACTCCCTCAAGTTGGACCACCTTTCTTGATTGGGTTGACTTGATGAAGACTAGTTGATTGCTCCCCCATACTCCACTATGGACGAGCCACTCTTCCGCACATCTTCACAAGTCCATTGTCACCACAAAGGATGGCAAGCTTCAAGCATTTGATCTCTTCGTGATGCTCCACTTGAACTTGCACACCGCAACCTAACCCCACAAAGAACCCTCATGAAGACCATGGGTTAGTACACGAAGCGTAATTGACAATGCTTACCATACCATGGGATCACTTGATCCCTCTCGGTACATCTTCTATGCTTTGTGGGTTGGTCAACTTGATTCACTCTTTGACTTAGTCTTGATCAACCTCTCACAAGACCAATCTTTAGGTAATTCCTTGAATAGCACCTTGGTCGACACAAACTCTCCTTGAAACCAACACATGTACTCCAAGAAAAGCCTATGGACAAAAACCTTCAAATATAACTCAAGGCAACCATTAGTCCATAGAGATTGTCATCAATTACCAAAACCAAACATGGGGGCACCGCATGTTCTTTCACTAATGATGATCTACTATGTTGAGAGAGACAGAGATTTGCAGGCATTGATGACAAGCAAATTATAGTGCATTTTCATAGCTTGAGGAAACGTCGAGGCCATCTACCAGAAAGTCCCCGTATCATGACAACATAGCATAAATACTTTTCTAAACTATTGGCATACTTGTCCAGGATAGATATATTGATATGCAGTTTGCGGACTGGTTATACGTGCAATTACACTTCGATATTTTCAGCCAGAGAACGAATAATTCAAGCAGGTACAGACCATGTTTGTAGTCCTTGTACACCATGTTGCATTTTGTGTTTTTTGGTGCTTGCATCATTTAGTGTTTATAATCTGAACTACTTTGGATCATTAGCTGGTTTTCAAAGTGCATGTAGCTTCACATTTCTCAAGTTATGTTGATTTACGGAGTGCAAGTGCCTTCGTATTTTTTAAGTTAAATGTTTGCCCCTGGTAATTTGAATTCGTGGATCAGCCACTGCACACAAATCATACACGAATGCCAGTACAAATTAAATGAAATGCAGGGACTTACGCTAGCTCGTTGTACAGGCTCACTGCAGCTCTGCTTGCGCTTGGGATGTTCCATGTACAAGTCCATGTTACCACTTGCTTGGATGTGCAGGCCTTATGCTCCTTGCATCCCCCTCTGCGTTTTTGACACGGCAAATGGTTGATCAAATAAAAGGAACCGACCTTGATGTTGTACCGGAGGACAAATACTTACAAGGTTATACGGGTGTGCAGGATGTGTACCAGATCCTGTAGCACCGTCATGCTTCGCTAAAAAATGGATTTGCTTGTTTCAAATGATATCTCCAGAAGAAATAAGAGTTAAAGTCAGAGTTGCATAGGCGTGTAAGCTAAGAGAGCAGTGAAAGGATATCCAAACATCGTCGGAACAGTGAACAAGGGAGTGATGTGTGGATACCTAGTTAGGGCCGGCGTTTGGGCATGCTCGCGTAGCTAGAGTGTGGGTCACTTCAGAGGCGTTGACGGTGATGCGCTGGCGTTGGCTGGCCGCGCACGGATACAGATCTTGAGTGGCAGCGGAGCGCTACGATGCGGTGGACGAGACCGTTGGTGAAGCCCCAATGGCCTCGGGGGGCGGCGGTGCGACGATGTGCTCGGTGAAGTAGCCCTGGTGAGCTGGGAGACGGCGTCAGTGAAGTGCACCTGATGCGGTGGAACTCGGTGTCTGTGAGGCACGTCGGTTGCGGCAGCCGACGTTGTCGGTGGACCACCCGGTGCGGTGGACGAGGGCGTAGATGAGGTAGCTCCGGTGCGGTGGTGAAGCGCGACCGTCGTCTTCGTCGTCGTCGTCCGACACAGAGGTGGGGAACGGTGGATAAAGAGACAAGACGAGGGGCGATTTGAGGGTTGGCGGCGAATTAGGGATTTGAGCAATCTGGGCGCAGAAGGGGACGGTGGAGAAGAGAGATTTTGCAGGGCTGGAATTGGGGCCGCCAGATATTTCAATCTGAAACGTGGAAGCGCGAACTTATATTGTTGTCGTCCTTTTTTTGGGGGGAGGGGGGTGGGTGGCTGGGTGCTACGCGTCCGTCTGACACACGCGACCACCCCGACGGGACTATGCTTCGGTGTCTTAAGGCACCTTCCTTTGTGTCCATGACATGTGGCCCCAACAGGTGGCTGGCCCACATGTCAGTGACCCAAAGGCAGTTGCCTTTAAGGCACTGAAGCAGCGTCCACCCCGACACGACCCTAGTCTGCCTGGTGCCCCTACATTTGAGAATGCAAACGAATCTTCTTTCATTTGCAAACGAAACTGTATGTATTACCATGCCCGTGTTTTCCTTGCAATAATTAGTTATTCGAAACGAGATACTCCATCCGTTCACTTTTGTAAGTCGTTTCAGATAACTTAAAATGAACTGTTTTGCACATTGTCTGAAATGTCTTCAAGGTCTTATAAAAGTGAATAGAGGGAGTACTATAAATTAATTAATGAGGAGTTATTTGAAAAAAAATCGAAACGGTACCCACACTAACGTGGATTAGAGTGTGTGTCACATAATTAGTTATTTGAATTAGAGTGTGTGTCACGTAGTTAGTTATTTGAATTAGAGTGTGTGTCACGTAGCGATCTCCAATTCTAACGTGGATTTCACATTTCACTGTATCCACACTACTTTTTTAATACAAATTCATATGTATATGATGAACACCATGGTAGTGAGAAAACTTTTGGATGGATTCAAACATATGACCTACAAAATAGCACAACAAACTGAGTCAATGTCAACTTTTTGAAACTTAGTATGGCACGAATTCGAAATAATTACCCATATGCTTGGTCCTCGGTTCAAATATTAAAATGTACACCGAATTGAAACATCGATATTAAGTCTCGTACTATGTACATTCAAATGTTGTTTTTAGCCCCCCCGCACAAACGCTACATACTTCCTGTATCGGTCAATCTTCCTCTCCTAACCACCTTAGGAAGCTATCGGTTTCCAACACACGCTTATTCAACTACACAACCCCTTTTTCCACTCTGTTACCAAATGTATTTACCTCACACACCCACCATTGCACCCCATGCCGAGCTCTCTCTCTCTCCCCTCTTCCTCTCACCCTCCCGCGCTAAATACATGCATTAACTATCTAGCCCCCCAACCTCTCGTGCGCACACACGCACGTTGTATATCTAGGTCACTCCCTCGAGACTGTCTCACTCTTTCTTCCGCACGGTGGGTCACACTCGCTCAATCTCGCTCTCTTTATCTGAGTCTCGTTTAACCTCGTTTTCTTCAGACACAAATGATATATCTTCCTGTCCGGGCCTCGATCGACACACTCTATACTCTCTCACGCAGATTGTCTATCTAGGTCAGTCCATCCAAGCCACTGCCACTCTTTCGACCTCATGGTGGGCCACGCTCACTCAATCTCTCTCTCTCTCTCTCTCTCTCTCTCTCTCTCTCTCTTTCTCTCTCCGTATGTCTCGATTGAAACATATTTTATCCATTAATATTATCAGATTCTACAAAGCTTGACTTTGACCAAAATCAATATTATCAGATGCACCATGAAACATATTTTCATACTATATAGTTTTAGTATCATAGATGTTCATATTTTTTATATAAATTTCGTCAAATCTTATATGCGGAGTAAAAAGAAACGGAGGGAGTATTATTTTTAGTACTATTCGCCTTCACTTACTGGTGGGTTCCATGTGTGCTCTCTCTCCCCCCCTTCTGCGTTTAGACGCACGGGCAAACAGGAAGAACTCACGGGCGATGTTGCCGTTGACCATATCTGGACGCGTTCACAAGTCATGGCACTAGTTTCATGTACTAGCAGCACTAGCCAGTGTGTACGTGCAATGCACGTTAATTTGGAAGTATATTAAGTGCATGCGGATATTAACTACTAGGATATTATTTGCGTGTTGTCATGTGATTAGCACTATTTTTGGCATGAAATTAACTGCACGCTAAACGTGTTGAGTGCTCGACATTGAAGAAGTCTAGGTCGTTGGATGACAAGGAATACATGTGGCTTGATGACGTTTTATATTTAATTTGATATGGTTCTAGCAGAACATTCAATCGATCAAACCATACATTTCGTTCAGTCTGACTCTGACTTTAAATTATAAGACGATCGATATAAAATAAACAGAAATGATAAACATTCGGATTTTAAGCATGGCAATCCGAACGTTTTTCATGGCAAATTTAGATTACGCGGTGGCAGCGGGGGCGTCTCGCGGTGGGAAGCGGCTCCTCTACCGTGCTCTGTGTGTCGTCGGGCCACTGACCGACGGCGACGGTAGCGTCTTGCGCCGTTGTTGGCGTACTCCTGGACGTTGGCCTAGCTTCAAGGAAGGCTAAAATGTTCTGGACTTCAGAGCGAGTCAACTGGCGGGAGGAGGCGACTGGCGTTGGTGCAAGGAAGCGGTCGACGGCGGCCATCCATGCCGCTGAGGGGGGCATGGCACCCGTGCGGGGACAGGCGTTGTCAACGATGCGGCGGAGACATTCGTGTGCACGGGCACCGGCACGGGCGCACACGTCAGTGCATGCGCAGGCGCATGCGCTGGCAGGTGCACGGGCACCGGCACGGGCGTGCGCGTCAGTGCACGCGCAGGCGCATGCGCTAGCAGGTGCACGGGTGCGTGAAAGTCGGCGGGGACCGCGTGGAACCCCGTGGGATCAAGCTCGGCGACAATGTGCGGCTCCCGGCCCATCAATGCCACGGGGATGGGCGCTGGCGCAGTCGGGGCAACGGGAGCCGGAACGGGAGTGGGGACAGGAGTGGGGACAGGCGCAACATCTTCTCGCAAGGCCAGTTCAAGCTCGTCCCAAAGCGCCTTATGTTCTTGAGACTCCGGTTGGGTGTCTTCCTCAGGAAACTGGAACACTAAGGGCAGACCATCGTGATGCGGCATTGCGTACGTGTAGGTCAGGCTAGTTGGAGGTAGACAACAGGAGAATCAGAGAGGAAGAGAGAGGATTGTAGTGATACCGGGTAGTGCGGGGTTGATTTTAAACTGCGGCGCCGACGACATTAAAAGTGGGAGCAGTTAGGACGACGGTGGGCGGCGGAGCCTGGTCAAAGGGCTCGCCTCCCGGTGAGCTTACACATCGGTTTGCTCGCACGCATCCCTGACAGCCGGCGCAGCGGTCTGCTCGCACGCCTCCTGTCGACTCACACGCTTGCTCGGACGACACCTGCCGATGAGAAGCGGGGACTCGTGGCGGCACATAAACGCCCACGGTTTCAATAGTGAAAGTGTTCGCCTTAACGTGACAGGTCTTTGTTCCAAAATACCTTGGCTCTTCATTTGTGCAACTTGTCATAAGCAGCTTTTCTCAAATTGAAGTAAAAACTTATGAAGTAATATTTGTGCCATGTCACGTGACCATGCTTAGTTTCAAGAATTTATGCTCACTTTTGAATCTTTTGAAATTTAAGATCCAGGATTCGAAATAATATCATAACCTGCATCATGCAATAAATTTTCAAGACGTACATCTGTCCTGTTGTATTTCTTAAGAAAGGATTTGGTCAAACATTTTGCTTAGTTAGACTTGAGACAAGTTATATATGCAGAGTAAAAGGATAATACCTCAAGTACTAGACACGAACAAACGGGCTCAATTCTATGCTCATCCTGGTGTAGTAGTAGTAGTACTAGGCAATGCAGTTGACGGGTGACCTTGACGAGCGGCGACCGAGGGAATTGAACCGTGCTGGGCACGGTAGGTAACGTTGTCTAGTTACTAAAGCATCCCTCCGTTGTTCATCGGTAGTCATTATGGACCGGGGACATGAGGGGAATCTCCTAGGGCTGGAATTCTGGCCGCCAGATATTTCGACTTGAAACGCTGAGGCTCGACTGGTTGGGGTTGCCTAATGTGCGTACCACGCACGCCACCGAAGGACACGAGCCCGTTTTTTTAGATCAACACAAGCCAAGGTCTGGCTGGTACGCCGTTGGGTTCTACCATTCGAGAATATGAAAGGAACCTTTTAAACTGCCGAACGAATCTATGTGTATTACAATACCCGTATTTTCCTTGCAAATACTAATCTCAACGTGGTAATTGATTTATGACGAGTTGTTGAATTAGAATGAGTTTGTGATATAGTGATCTCAATGTGGATTTCACATTTCATGGTATCCCTAGTAAGTTTTCTAATGCAAATTCAAATTTAAAAGATGAAAAATATGGAGGTGAGAAAACTTTGTATGTATCAAGCATATGACCACACACACACACACACAGAGAGACACACACGCACGAACACAACAACAATCCAATAAGTATAGTGCATTTATTTTTCCAAACCATGCATGTATGACACAAATTCAAAAATACTCCTTCTATTCCTAAATATTAGTCTTTTAGAGAGTTCAACAAGTGACTACATATGGAGCAAAATGAGTGAATCTAGACTCTAAAATATGTCTATATACATTCGTATGTGCCAGTCCATTTGAAGCCTCTAAAAAGACTAATATTTAGGAACGAAGGGAGTAAAATGTAATTCATCGATGGTCCTCAGTTCAATATTTAAAATGAACATGAAACTGAAACATGAATATTAAGTCTAGTACTATAGTACATGCAAATGTTGTGTTTAGGCGGAGCTATGATTGTCGGGGGTCAACCCCTCGACCTTAGATAAAATTGTGGAGCTCTGTTTAGGGTTGTTTAGATTATATTTGTCCCCACCCTCCCTACCACCGATTGATGGTGCACCCCCCACCCCTCCTCCCTGGGAGAATATCATGTGCCCCCATACCTTAGATGCTATATGCCGATACGAGTTGCTTGGAGCTTGTAGATTTGAGATATAGCAGCTCACATGATGTGTCTTAATATTTTTGCAGGAAACCTTGATGAGTTTGAGAATTGCACACAATTTGTACAAAAACTACTTAGATGCCCTTTGATCCCATATCCAACGACCTCGAAGCTCGTATCACCGTAGCATCTAAGATGAAGGAGGACATCATATTCTCCTGTATGTAAGAATATCATGTGCTACCACACCTTAGATGCTTTGGAGATACAAGCTCTTCGGAGGCGTTGGATTTGTGACCCAACACCTCCTCGGTGGTTCGAATGTTTTTTTTGCAGAAAAGCCCCAAAAGAGTTTGGCCACTGCTTACAAGCACAAAGATTGCTCAGATGCCATTGGATCTCAGATCAAACGACCTCCAAGCTCGTATCACCGTAGCATCCAATCTGCGATAGCACCTTATGTTTTCTCGCACGGGAGAGTATGAGGTGCTCCTGCACCGTAGATTCTATGGTGATACGAGTTCACTGAGATCTAACAGCCCACAATAGGAGGTTTGAATGTTTTTGCAATATACGGCTGATAGAGTTTGGGAAATGCGCAGAAAGTACAAGTACTACGCATGTGTCGTGTGATCACTGGTCATACGACCTAGATGCTCATATCACCATAGCGGGTAATTAAGCTACGGGGAGCACCTAATATGAGCACAGGGGAGCCATTGGATCGAAGATGCAACAACACACACGAGGCCTGAATGTTTTATTTGCAAAAAAAAAACCTTTGGAGAGTTTGGAAATTGCGCATAATTACAAAGACTACTCCCAAGCCATTGGATCTCACTTCTAACGGTGTAAAAACTCGTATCACCATAGTATCTAAGCTGGGGGGTGGATGTGATATTCTATGCCGCTGTCATTTTTGTTCGTAAACTTGCAAAATACGTGTAACTCGTGCCGTTACTTGTCTAACCGCGCAAAGTGTTTGTTCAAAAAACCCATCCTAAACTAAAATATCGGAACAACACACGGGGGTCCCACTTGTGATTAATCAAATTTGGACCTTAAACTAACAAATCTGAAAGACGAGATTCAAACTGGCAACCTGGACTACAAAGCGTAAGTCGATAGCCTGAAAAAACAAACGGTTGTTGGCTTTGTCCCATCACTTGATTTTATATAGTACTTGCATTAAGTAGAGTAGAGGGAGTGCCTCGTCAACACGTGCATGACCGTTGTCTCACTTACTGGTGGGTCCCAGGTCTGCGATCTCAATCTCTCTTCTCTCCATCGTCTAACCTTTGCACGGGCACACACGAAGAGTGGCGCTAGCTTGCCGTGGTGTTATTACAACTAAAAAAAGCTTGGAAAATAGAATAATCGCCTAGAACAAGAGACGTTGTGGCTGGTCGAGACGGAGCTAACCACATCTATCCTCCGTGCCACATTTGCATGATGAAGCTGTGTGGCTAGTGGGGTGTTTTCGACCGACTGGCTGGGTCCCGAGGTCGAACTATAGGTACTACGTCTGATATAGTATATTTTTACACACACATTTTTCCTCCGTGCCGAGATGTGGCACACCCTACCGCGCGGTTTCGGGGTCCTCCAGGGTGGTGCACGCATATATTCTTCCTGACGTGGGACGCCCTACCGCGCGTTTTCTGGGTCCTCCTCGGTCGTAGCGCCGAAGCAAGTAAATGAGTCATCAAATCACGAAAGACCACCTTTCCTGCCGAGTACATCAGTGAAGCACGGTGGCTAGCTAGTCGGGCTAGTTCGACCGATTAGCTAGGCCGCCGCCACATTTGTATTTTCACCTCTTTTTTATCTACTTGCCGGCAGGTAAATTTAAATATCCACCGTGGCGTTGCTCTAGTTTTTGGGTGTGGCAGGATTTTTAATATTTTGATTGACGGGAGCAGGCGCGGCAGGATTTTTAATTTTTTGATTGACGGGAGCAGGCGCGGCAGCAATTAGTCACGATGACTCCGCCTGTAAAAACCCACAGCTCCTTGATTTGAGAAGTCGTCGACTGGTGTTTTACCGTGGTGAAAACCAAAAGATTCCCCGCTCCCTCCGCCTTCCCGTAGATTGCATTGCCTTTCAGCCGTTTCGCCCCCTTTGCTTCCTCTCCCCATTGCTTCTACCTGGTGCCATGGCGGCACAGCAGATCACGGAGTCTGAGGTGAGGCTCCTGACATAGGAGCTCCATGCCAAGGATGCAGAGCTCAGGGCCAAGGACGTGGAGCTCTGTGAGCTCAAGGAGGAGAGGAGTGCCATGCTCCTCAGTTATGTGCGAGAGTTCACGGAGCTTTAAAAGCGGCAGGCGTACACCACAAAGATGCTCGAGGCGTCGGCGGCGTTGCTGCAGAAAGCGGGAGATACGATAGGCCGTCAGGGGAGCCGGCTGGAGCGCGAGTGAGCCGATCGTGACGAGGTCCAGGATCGCCTCAACCACTTGGTGAACCAAGTTGCCATGCACGTGTTGCGACTGTGCGATGCCTATCGTCATGCCAGCGCGACGATGCCGGCCGTCGGGCTAAACCCGTTCGACCACCCAGTCGACCAACGAGCTGCGGCTTCCTGACCTGGTCTCCTTCTTCACCTATATCTCCGAGGAGCTGAGCCGTCTTCGCGCGATGGTGGGGGCTGAGCTGGACAAGGAGGGGTTGCGGGCTGCCGTCGCCGCTGCCGGGCGAATCCTTTAAGGGCTCCGTCATCGGAATCCATTCGTGCCATTAGACGCCGTCTTTGACGAGCTGGCTCCCGTCGACCGGGAGCGGGCTCTGCGGGCGGTTGCACCCTGCATCACCAACATCGTGCGCCTCGAGAAGCAGAGGGACTTCGGTGGTGTTTAGGCGCCCTCTGCATGGGCATGTCCATGTCTCGGTGCAACATGACCGTTGGATCAAACTCAGACGGTGCAGATCAGTCACTGTAGCACAAAGCGTGTGGGTATGTTTGGTTGCATTCTCATCTCAATATAGTTGTTTCCTCTTCGTGTATTTTTGTCAACCTACTAGTGTGGACTCATGCACCCTTCATGCACTCTGCCAAACACCCAAAAGTGGGTCGAGGAGGGAACTTTTGCTCCCATCCCATGCACCCTTCATACACCCTGCCTAACACTATTTATGATGAAGAGAAAATATGCATTAGCCCCCAAGTACCGAGGGCATAACTTGTTATGTGCTTGGTACTTCAAGTATGTACTGTCACCTCATCGTATAACTATCTCTATGCAGGCCAAGTTGAGCAAGAAAGAGAGCCAAACCGTTGACCTGCAGGAGAACCTTAAATCACAACAAGCTGAAACCTCCAAGGCGAAGGAAGAATTGATCAGCGCTTTAAGAGCTATGGAGAAACTTAAAGAGGGCTTCAACAAAGAGCTGGCGGATTGGGAGAATGAAAAATCCGCTTTGGTGCAAAGGGCTGAAAAAGCAGAAGCCGCTCTTAAACCGGTGGTTGATGAGTTGACCAGCGTAAAGCGGCAGGTTCATGCCATGACTGCAACTGTGTTTGGTAAGCATCCTTGTCTCCTGATGTGACCATATCTTTTCACGTAGCTGCCGGTTTACTAATCCTTGCAATGACACAGGGACTCGTATTGGCCATTTGGGATCTGATGTTCGGAAGAATTTAAAAGTTGCCTACACTCTGATAGAGCAGTTGTATACCGGCGCACAACGGATCATCTACACTACTTCCCACAACAATCCGCCTCCCACTTTGATCAAAGATATCATTGAAAGGTTATCTATGCTTCCTGCCCGGGTTGACGAACTGAAAAAGTCTGCTGCTAGAACAGGCGCTTTGGCTGCTCTGACCCGGGCAAAGGCATGGGTACCTGACTTTGATCCAATTGAAGCAGCCCAAGGTTATCCCAGCTTGAAGGAAGACGGGACAGAATTTGGTGAAGATGATCTCCGGATCATAAATCGGGAGGTACGCCCATTAGCTTGCCAACTGGTTGAAGAAGCAGACTTGTCATACTATCAAGCCAGCTATGATGACAAGAACAAGTGGATTGCTGCACCGATCCCAGAGGCTCAAAATCTTATCCCGCTAATCCGTAAGCACACTTATGCCCCTGATATTGAACCGTCCATGCTGATAAGTGATGAGGCCGCATTCCAAGCCCTAACTAGGATCAACTGGGCAACTGTTGATTTCGAGCCACTGGGTAGAGAAGAGGAAGCTGAACCGGAGCAAGATGATCCCCAACCGTCAGGCCAAACTGGTGACAAACCATAAACCGGAAGCCGGTTTAATCTTCCACATGCTGCGACATGTATCTGAGAAAAACAATGATCCTTTTGGGCACTAAAAAGCCTTGTAATAGGTTTAGCTAAAATACTTGTGCTGATATGCCTTCGCACATATTTATCTCCAGTTGATGCTTTGCTTGATTCGACATACATAGGATATGATATCCATATTTATTTGTCCAAGTTGTTCCTGTAGATAAGAAGCTTAAAAGCGCCCTGACGGTTTACCGCTAT